>NC_080022.1:103811823-104069660 GCF_030020395.1 Manis pentadactyla | reverse complement strand
ACGCCTAACCAAGGGGCTTCTCCTCATAAGATCACCCAACAACCAGTCTTCTCTTAAAGAGGTCACATAACAACAAGGCCTCTCTAGAGTCAAGCTTCACTGGAATGCTTCTTAGAGATAACCGAAGAACCAGGCTTCTCTTCACGAGGTCACCTACCAACCAGTCTTCACTGTCAGACATTACATAACAACCAACCTTATCCATCAGAAGTCACCTAAAAACCAGGCTTTTCTGTCAGAGCTCTCGTAACAAACAGGCTTCTCCTTCTTAGATCACCCAACAACCAGTTTCTCTTTATGAGGTCACATAATATCCAAGTGTTTCTCTAAGAGCTCACATAATAAACAGGCTTCTCCTTATTACAGATCACTTAACAGCAAGTTTTCTCTTTGTGAGGTCACCTACCAACAGTCTTCTCTGTCAGAACACTGCTAGGTAGACTTCTCTTTCAGAGGTCACTTAACAACCAGGCGGCTACTTTTTAGATCACCCGAAAAACAGTGTTCTCTCTATGAGTTCACCTACAAACCAGTCTTCTCTGACAGAGACAACCTTATAATCAAGATTCTATTTAAGAGCTGCCTTAACAAACAGCCTTCTCTGTCAGAGGTTGCCTCACAACCAGGCTTCTCCATCACATGTCACCTTAAAAACATGCTTCTCTGTCAGAGATCACCTAACAACCAAGCTTCTGTGTAAGTGGTCATGTAACAAACTGGTTTCTCTGTCAGACATCACCTAACAACAAGACTTCTCTGTCAGAAGTCATCTAACAACAAGGCGTCCACTTATTACAGATCACGTAACAGTCAGCCTTCCCTTTAAGAGGTGACCAAACCACCATGCTTGTCTGTCAGAGAGAACCTGATAACCAGGCTTCTCTCAGAGCTCGCCTAACAAACAGGTATCTCCTTATTAGATCACCCAACAACCAGTCTTCCCTTTATGAGGTCACATAACAACTAGGCTTCTCTGTAACAAGGCTTCTCTGTATGCCTCATTAGAGGTCACCGAACAACCAGGCTTCTTTATGAGGTCACCTACCAACAAGTCTTCACTGTCAGAGACTACATAACAATCAAGCTTCTCCATCAGTAGTGACCTAACAAACAGGCTTCTCTTCCAGAGGTCACGTAACAACCAGGCTTCTCTGTAAGAGCTCACCTGACAAACATGCTTCTCATTATTAGGTCACAAAACAACCATCCTTCCATTTATGAGGTCACATAACACCCAAGCTTCTCTGTGAGAGCTCTATAACAAACAGGTTTCTCAGTCACACATCACCTTACAAACTTCTCTGTCAGAGCTCATCTAACAACAAGCCTTCCACTGATACGATCTCCTAGAAAACAGTCTTCCCTTTAAGAGGTGACCTAAAAACCATGCTTCTCTGTCACATATAACCAGATAACCAGGCTTCTGTAAGAGCACCTAACCAACAGGCTTCTCCTTATTAGATCACCCAAAAACCAGCCTTCCCTGTATGAGGTCACGTAACAACCAGGATTCTCTGTACGCGCTCTGTATTAAACAGGTTTCTCTTTCAGACATCACCTGACAAGACTTCTGTGTGAGAAGTCATCTAACAAGAAGCCTTCCACTCATTACAGGTCACCTAACATTCAGTATTCCCTATAAGACGTGATTGAGCAACCATTCTTCTCTGTCAGAGACAACCTGATGAGCAGGCGTCTCTCTCAGATGTCACCTAACAATAGGTCTTCTCGGTCAGAGGTAACCTACCAGGCTTACCCTCATTATGGATCACATGACTACCAGGTTCCTCCTTACTGGAGATCACCTGACAACCACGCTTCTCTTTGTGAGGTCAGCAACCAACCAGTCTTCACTGTCAGAGATAATGTAACAACTTACCTTCTCTGTCAGAAGTCACCTCATCACCAGGCATCTCTTTTGGAGGTCACCTAAGCACCAGGCGTCTCTTTTGGATGTCACCTAACAACCAGTCTTCTCTTTATGAGGTCACATAACAATCAGGCTTCTCTGTAAGAGCTCTGTAACAAACAGGTTTCTCTGTCAGACATGACTTAACAAGAATTCTCTGTCAGACATCGTCTGACCACAAGCCTTCCACTCACTACAGATCACCCCACAATCAGTCTCCAATGGGAGACGTGACCTAAAAACCAAACTTCTCTCTCAGAGATAACCTGATAACCAGGCTTCTGTAAGAGCACGCCTAACCAAGGGGCTTCTCCTCATAAGATCACCCAACAACCAGTCTTCTCTTAAAGAGGTCACATAACAACAAGGCCTCTCTAGAGTCAAGCTTCACTGGAATGCTTCTTAGAGATAACCGAAGAACCAGGCTTCTCTTCACGAGGTCACCTACCAACCAGTCTTCACTGTCAGACATTACATAACAACCAACCTTATCCATCAGAAGTCACCTAAAAACCAGGCTTTTCTGTCAGAGCTCTCGTAACAAACAGGCTTCTCCTTCTTAGATCACCCAACAACCAGTTTCTCTTTATGAGGTCACATAATATCCAAGTGTTTCTCTAAGAGCTCACATAATAAACAGGCTTCTCCTTATTACAGATCACTTAACAGCAAGTTTTCTCTTTGTGAGGTCACCTACCAACAGTCTTCTCTGTCAGAACACTGCTAGGTAGACTTCTCTTTCCGAGGTCACTTAACAACCAGGCGGCTACTTTTTAGATCACCCAAAAAACAGTGTTCTCTCTATGAGTTCACCTACAAACCAGTCTTCTCTGACAGAGACAACCTTATAATCAAGATTCTATTTAAGAGCTGCCTTAACAAACAGCCTTCTCTGTCAGAGGTTGCCTCACAACCAGGCTTCTCCATCACATGTCACCTTAAAAACATGCTTCTCTGTCAGAGATCACCTAACAACCAAGCTTCTGTGTAAGTGGTCATGTAACAAACTGGTTTCTCTGTCAGACATCACCTAACAACAAGACTTCTCTGTCAGAAGTCATCTAACAACAAGGCGTCCACTTATTACAGATCACGTAACAGTCAGCCTTCCCTTTAAGAGGTGACCAAACCACCATGCTTGTCTGTCAGAGAGAACCTGATAACCAGGCTTCTCTCAGAGCTCGCCTAACAAACAGGTATCTCCTTATTAGATCACCCAACAACCAGTCTTCCCTTTATGAGGTCACATAACAACTAGGCTTCTCTGTAACAAGGCTTCTCTGTATGCCTCATTAGAGGTCACCGAACAACCAGGCTTCTTTATGAGGTCACCTACCAACAAGTCTTCACTGTCAGAGACTACATAACAATCAAGCTTCTCCATCAGTAGTGACCTAACAAACAGGCTTCTCTTCCAGAGGTCACGTAACAACCAGGCTTCTCTGTAAGAGCTCACCTGACAAACATGCTTCTCATTATTAGGTCACAAAACAACCATCCTTCCATTTATGAGGTCACATAACACCCAAGCTTCTCTGTGAGAGCTCTATAACAAACAGGTTTCTCAGTCACACATCACCTTACAAACTTCTCTGTCAGAGCTCATCTAACAACAAGCCTTCCACTGATACGATCTCCTAGAAAACAGTCTTCCCTTTAAGAGGTGACCTAAAAACCATGCTTCTCTGTCACATATAACCAGATAACCAGGCTTCTGTAAGAGCACCTAACCAACAGGCTTCTCCTTATTAGATCACCCAAAAACCAGCCTTCCCTGTATGAGGTCACGTAACAACCAGGATTCTCTGTACGCGCTCTGTATTAAACAGGTTTCTCTTTCAGACATCACCTGACAAGACTTCTGTGTGAGAAGTCATCTAACAAGAAGCCTTCCACTCATTACAGGTCACCTAACATTCAGTATTCCCTATAAGACGTGATTGAGCAACCATTCTTCTCTGTCAGAGACAACCTGATGAGCAGGCGTCTCTCTCAGATGTCACCTAACAATAGGTCTTCTCGGTCAGAGGTAACCTACCAGGCTTACCCTCATTATGGATCACATGACTACCAGGTTCCTCCTTACTGGAGATCACCTGACAACCACGCTTCTCTTTGTGAGGTCAGCAACCAACCAGTCTTCACTGTCAGAGATAATGTAACAACTTACCTTCTCTGTCAGAAGTCACCTCATCACCAGGCATCTCTTTTGGAGGTCACCTAAGCACCAGGCGTCTCTTTTGGATGTCACCTAACAACCAGTCTTCTCTTTATGAGGTCACATAACAATCAGGCTTCTCTGTAAGAGCTCTGTAACAAACAGGTTTCTCTGTCAGACATGACTTAACAAGAATTCTCTGTCAGACATCGTCTGACCACAAGCCTTCCACTCACTACAGATCACCCCACAATCAGTCTCCAATGGGAGACGTGACCTAAAAACCAAACTTCTCTCTCAGAGATAACCTGATAACCAGGCTTCTGTAAGAGCACGCCTAACCAAGGGGCTTCTCCTCATAAGATCACCCAACAACCAGTCTTCTCTTAAAGAGGTCACATAACAACAAGGCCTCTCTAGAGTCAAGCTTCACTGGAATGCTTCTTAGAGATAACCGAAGAACCAGGCTTCTCTTCACGAGGTCACCTACCAACCAGTCTTCACTGTCAGACATTACATAACAACCAACCTTATCCATCAGAAGTCACCTAAAAACCAGGCTTTTCTGTCAGAGCTCTCGTAACAAACAGGCTTCTCCTTCTTAGATCACCCAACAACCAGTTTCTCTTTATGAGGTCACATAATATCCAAGTGTTTCTCTAAGAGCTCACATAATAAACAGGCTTCTCCTTATTACAGATCACTTAACAGCAAGTTTTCTCTTTGTGAGGTCACCTACCAACAGTCTTCTCTGTCAGAACACTGCTAGGTAGACTTCTCTTTCCGAGGTCACTTAACAACCAGGCGGCTACTTTTTAGATCACCCAAAAAACAGTGTTCTCTCTATGAGTTCACCTACAAACCAGTCTTCTCTGACAGAGACAACCTTATAATCAAGATTCTATTTAAGAGCTGCCTTAACAAACAGCCTTCTCTGTCAGAGGTTGCCTCACAACCAGGCTTCTCCATCACATGTCACCTTAAAAACATGCTTCTCTGTCAGAGATCACCTAACAACCAAGCTTCTGTGTAAGTGGTCATGTAACAAACTGGTTTCTCTGTCAGACATCACCTAACAACAAGACTTCTCTGTCAGAAGTCATCTAACAACAAGGCGTCCACTTATTACAGATCACGTAACAGTCAGCCTTCCCTTTAAGAGGTGACCAAACCACCATGCTTGTCTGTCAGAGAGAACCTGATAACCAGGCTTCTCTCAGAGCTCGCCTAACAAACAGGTATCTCCTTATTAGATCACCCAACAACCAGTCTTCCCTTTATGAGGTCACATAACAACTAGGCTTCTCTGTAACAAGGCTTCTCTGTATGCCTCATTAGAGGTCACCGAACAACCAGGCTTCTTTATGAGGTCACCTACCAACAAGTCTTCACTGTCAGAGACTACATAACAATCAAGCTTCTCCATCAGTAGTGACCTAACAAACAGGCTTCTCTTCCAGAGGTCACGTAACAACCAGGCTTCTCTGTAAGAGCTCACCTGACAAACATGCTTCTCATTATTAGGTCACAAAACAACCATCCTTCCATTTATGAGGTCACATAACACCCAAGCTTCTCTGTGAGAGCTCTATAACAAACAGGTTTCTCAGTCACACATCACCTTACAAACTTCTCTGTCAGAGCTCATCTAACAACAAGCCTTCCACTGATACGATCTCCTAGAAAACAGTCTTCCCTTTAAGAGGTGACCTAAAAACCATGCTTCTCTGTCACATATAACCAGATAACCAGGCTTCTGTAAGAGCACCTAACCAACAGGCTTCTCCTTATTAGATCACCCAAAAACCAGCCTTCCCTGTATGAGGTCACGTAACAACCAGGATTCTCTGTACGCGCTCTGTATTAAACAGGTTTCTCTTTCAGACATCACCTGACAAGACTTCTGTGTGAGAAGTCATCTAACAAGAAGCCTTCCACTCATTACAGGTCACCTAACATTCAGTATTCCCTATAAGACGTGATTGAGCAACCATTCTTCTCTGTCAGAGACAACCTGATGAGCAGGCGTCTCTCTCAGATGTCACCTAACAATAGGTCTTCTCGGTCAGAGGTAACCTACCAGGCTTACCCTCATTATGGATCACATGACTACCAGGTTCCTCCTTACTGGAGATCACCTGACAACCACGCTTCTCTTTGTGAGGTCAGCAACCAACCAGTCTTCACTGTCAGAGATAATGTAACAACTTACCTTCTCTGTCAGAAGTCACCTCATCACCAGGCATCTCTTTTGGAGGTCACCTAAGCACCAGGCGTCTCTTTTGGATGTCACCTAACAACCAGTCTTCTCTTTATGAGGTCACATAACAATCAGGCTTCTCTGTAAGAGCTCTGTAACAAACAGGTTTCTCTGTCAGACATGACTTAACAAGAATTCTCTGTCAGACATCGTCTGACCACAAGCCTTCCACTCACTACAGATCACCCCACAATCAGTCTCCAATGGGAGACGTGACCTAAAAACCAAACTTCTCTCTCAGAGATAACCTGATAACCAGGCTTCTGTAAGAGCACGCCTAACCAAGGGGCTTCTCCTCATAAGATCACCCAACAACCAGTCTTCTCTTAAAGAGGTCACATAACAACAAGGCCTCTCTAGAGTCAAGCTTCACTGGAATGCTTCTTAGAGATAACCGAAGAACCAGGCTTCTCTTCACGAGGTCACCTACCAACCAGTCTTCACTGTCAGACATTACATAACAACCAACCTTATCCATCAGAAGTCACCTAAAAACCAGGCTTTTCTGTCAGAGCTCTCGTAACAAACAGGCTTCTCCTTCTTAGATCACCCAACAACCAGTTTCTCTTTATGAGGTCACATAATATCCAAGTGTTTCTCTAAGAGCTCACATAATAAACAGGCTTCTCCTTATTACAGATCACTTAACAGCAAGTTTTCTCTTTGTGAGGTCACCTACCAACAGTCTTCTCTGTCAGAACACTGCTAGGTAGACTTCTCTTTCCGAGGTCACTTAACAACCAGGCGGCTACTTTTTAGATCACCCAAAAAACAGTGTTCTCTCTATGAGTTCACCTACAAACCAGTCTTCTCTGACAGAGACAACCTTATAATCAAGATTCTATTTAAGAGCTGCCTTAACAAACAGCCTTCTCTGTCAGAGGTTGCCTCACAACCAGGCTTCTCCATCACATGTCACCTTAAAAACATGCTTCTCTGTCAGAGATCACCTAACAACCAAGCTTCTGTGTAAGTGGTCATGTAACAAACTGGTTTCTCTGTCAGACATCACCTAACAACAAGACTTCTCTGTCAGAAGTCATCTAACAACAAGGCGTCCACTTATTACAGATCACGTAACAGTCAGCCTTCCCTTTAAGAGGTGACCAAACCACCATGCTTGTCTGTCAGAGAGAACCTGATAACCAGGCTTCTCTCAGAGCTCGCCTAACAAACAGGTATCTCCTTATTAGATCACCCAACAACCAGTCTTCCCTTTATGAGGTCACATAACAACTAGGCTTCTCTGTAACAAGGCTTCTCTGTATGCCTCATTAGAGGTCACCGAACAACCAGGCTTCTTTATGAGGTCACCTACCAACAAGTCTTCACTGTCAGAGACTACATAACAATCAAGCTTCTCCATCAGTAGTGACCTAACAAACAGGCTTCTCTTCCAGAGGTCACGTAACAACCAGGCTTCTCTGTAAGAGCTCACCTGACAAACATGCTTCTCATTATTAGGTCACAAAACAACCATCCTTCCATTTATGAGGTCACATAACACCCAAGCTTCTCTGTGAGAGCTCTATAACAAACAGGTTTCTCAGTCACACATCACCTTACAAACTTCTCTGTCAGAGCTCATCTAACAACAAGCCTTCCACTGATACGATCTCCTAGAAAACAGTCTTCCCTTTAAGAGGTGACCTAAAAACCATGCTTCTCTGTCACATATAACCAGATAACCAGGCTTCTGTAAGAGCACCTAACCAACAGGCTTCTCCTTATTAGATCACCCAAAAACCAGCCTTCCCTGTATGAGGTCACGTAACAACCAGGATTCTCTGTACGCGCTCTGTATTAAACAGGTTTCTCTTTCAGACATCACCTGACAAGACTTCTGTGTGAGAAGTCATCTAACAAGAAGCCTTCCACTCATTACAGGTCACCTAACATTCAGTATTCCCTATAAGACGTGATTGAGCAACCATTCTTCTCTGTCAGAGACAACCTGATGAGCAGGCGTCTCTCTCAGATGTCACCTAACAATAGGTCTTCTCGGTCAGAGGTAACCTACCAGGCTTACCCTCATTATGGATCACATGACTACCAGGTTCCTCCTTACTGGAGATCACCTGACAACCACGCTTCTCTTTGTGAGGTCAGCAACCAACCAGTCTTCACTGTCAGAGATAATGTAACAACTTACCTTCTCTGTCAGAAGTCACCTCATCACCAGGCATCTCTTTTGGAGGTCACCTAAGCACCAGGCGTCTCTTTTGGATGTCACCTAACAACCAGTCTTCTCTTTATGAGGTCACATAACAATCAGGCTTCTCTGTAAGAGCTCTGTAACAAACAGGTTTCTCTGTCAGACATGACTTAACAAGAATTCTCTGTCAGACATCGTCTGACCACAAGCCTTCCACTCACTACAGATCACCCCACAATCAGTCTCCAATGGGAGACGTGACCTAAAAACCAAACTTCTCTCTCAGAGATAACCTGATAACCAGGCTTCTGTAAGAGCACGCCTAACCAAGGGGCTTCTCCTCATAAGATCACCCAACAACCAGTCTTCTCTTAAAGAGGTCACATAACAACAAGGCCTCTCTAGAGTCAAGCTTCACTGGAATGCTTCTTAGAGATAACCGAAGAACCAGGCTTCTCTTCACGAGGTCACCTACCAACCAGTCTTCACTGTCAGACATTACATAACAACCAACCTTATCCATCAGAAGTCACCTAAAAACCAGGCTTTTCTGTCAGAGCTCTCGTAACAAACAGGCTTCTCCTTCTTAGATCACCCAACAACCAGTTTCTCTTTATGAGGTCACATAATATCCAAGTGTTTCTCTAAGAGCTCACATAATAAACAGGCTTCTCCTTATTACAGATCACTTAACAGCAAGTTTTCTCTTTGTGAGGTCACCTACCAACAGTCTTCTCTGTCAGAACACTGCTAGGTAGACTTCTCTTTCCGAGGTCACTTAACAACCAGGCGGCTACTTTTTAGATCACCCAAAAAACAGTGTTCTCTCTATGAGTTCACCTACAAACCAGTCTTCTCTGACAGAGACAACCTTATAATCAAGATTCTATTTAAGAGCTGCCTTAACAAACAGCCTTCTCTGTCAGAGGTTGCCTCACAACCAGGCTTCTCCATCACATGTCACCTTAAAAACATGCTTCTCTGTCAGAGATCACCTAACAACCAAGCTTCTGTGTAAGTGGTCATGTAACAAACTGGTTTCTCTGTCAGACATCACCTAACAACAAGACTTCTCTGTCAGAAGTCATCTAACAACAAGGCGTCCACTTATTACAGATCACGTAACAGTCAGCCTTCCCTTTAAGAGGTGACCAAACCACCATGCTTGTCTGTCAGAGAGAACCTGATAACCAGGCTTCTCTCAGAGCTCGCCTAACAAACAGGTATCTCCTTATTAGATCACCCAACAACCAGTCTTCCCTTTATGAGGTCACATAACAACTAGGCTTCTCTGTAACAAGGCTTCTCTGTATGCCTCATTAGAGGTCACCGAACAACCAGGCTTCTTTATGAGGTCACCTACCAACAAGTCTTCACTGTCAGAGACTACATAACAATCAAGCTTCTCCATCAGTAGTGACCTAACAAACAGGCTTCTCTTCCAGAGGTCACGTAACAACCAGGCTTCTCTGTAAGAGCTCACCTGACAAACATGCTTCTCATTATTAGGTCACAAAACAACCATCCTTCCATTTATGAGGTCACATAACACCCAAGCTTCTCTGTGAGAGCTCTATAACAAACAGGTTTCTCAGTCACACATCACCTTACAAACTTCTCTGTCAGAGCTCATCTAACAACAAGCCTTCCACTGATACGATCTCCTAGAAAACAGTCTTCCCTTTAAGAGGTGACCTAAAAACCATGCTTCTCTGTCACATATAACCAGATAACCAGGCTTCTGTAAGAGCACCTAACCAACAGGCTTCTCCTTATTAGATCACCCAAAAACCAGCCTTCCCTGTATGAGGTCACGTAACAACCAGGATTCTCTGTACGCGCTCTGTATTAAACAGGTTTCTCTTTCAGACATCACCTGACAAGACTTCTGTGTGAGAAGTCATCTAACAAGAAGCCTTCCACTCATTACAGGTCACCTAACATTCAGTATTCCCTATAAGACGTGATTGAGCAACCATTCTTCTCTGTCAGAGACAACCTGATGAGCAGGCGTCTCTCTCAGATGTCACCTAACAATAGGTCTTCTCGGTCAGAGGTAACCTACCAGGCTTACCCTCATTATGGATCACATGACTACCAGGTTCCTCCTTACTGGAGATCACCTGACAACCACGCTTCTCTTTGTGAGGTCAGCAACCAACCAGTCTTCACTGTCAGAGATAATGTAACAACTTACCTTCTCTGTCAGAAGTCACCTCATCACCAGGCATCTCTTTTGGAGGTCACCTAAGCACCAGGCGTCTCTTTTGGATGTCACCTAACAACCAGTCTTCTCTTTATGAGGTCACATAACAATCAGGCTTCTCTGTAAGAGCTCTGTAACAAACAGGTTTCTCTGTCAGACATGACTTAACAAGAATTCTCTGTCAGACATCGTCTGACCACAAGCCTTCCACTCACTACAGATCACCCCACAATCAGTCTCCAATGGGAGACGTGACCTAAAAACCAAACTTCTCTCTCAGAGATAACCTGATAACCAGGCTTCTGTAAGAGCACGCCTAACCAAGGGGCTTCTCCTCATAAGATCACCCAACAACCAGTCTTCTCTTAAAGAGGTCACATAACAACAAGGCCTCTCTAGAGTCAAGCTTCACTGGAATGCTTCTTAGAGATAACCGAAGAACCAGGCTTCTCTTCACGAGGTCACCTACCAACCAGTCTTCACTGTCAGACATTACATAACAACCAACCTTATCCATCAGAAGTCACCTAAAAACCAGGCTTTTCTGTCAGAGCTCTCGTAACAAACAGGCTTCTCCTTCTTAGATCACCCAACAACCAGTTTCTCTTTATGAGGTCACATAATATCCAAGTGTTTCTCTAAGAGCTCACATAATAAACAGGCTTCTCCTTATTACAGATCACTTAACAGCAAGTTTTCTCTTTGTGAGGTCACCTACCAACAGTCTTCTCTGTCAGAACACTGCTAGGTAGACTTCTCTTTCCGAGGTCACTTAACAACCAGGCGGCTACTTTTTAGATCACCCAAAAAACAGTGTTCTCTCTATGAGTTCACCTACAAACCAGTCTTCTCTGACAGAGACAACCTTATAATCAAGATTCTATTTAAGAGCTGCCTTAACAAACAGCCTTCTCTGTCAGAGGTTGCCTCACAACCAGGCTTCTCCATCACATGTCACCTTAAAAACATGCTTCTCTGTCAGAGATCACCTAACAACCAAGCTTCTGTGTAAGTGGTCATGTAACAAACTGGTTTCTCTGTCAGACATCACCTAACAACAAGACTTCTCTGTCAGAAGTCATCTAACAACAAGGCGTCCACTTATTACAGATCACGTAACAGTCAGCCTTCCCTTTAAGAGGTGACCAAACCACCATGCTTGTCTGTCAGAGAGAACCTGATAACCAGGCTTCTCTCAGAGCTCGCCTAACAAACAGGTATCTCCTTATTAGATCACCCAACAACCAGTCTTCCCTTTATGAGGTCACATAACAACTAGGCTTCTCTGTAACAAGGCTTCTCTGTATGCCTCATTAGAGGTCACCGAACAACCAGGCTTCTTTATGAGGTCACCTACCAACAAGTCTTCACTGTCAGAGACTACATAACAATCAAGCTTCTCCATCAGTAGTGACCTAACAAACAGGCTTCTCTTCCAGAGGTCACGTAACAACCAGGCTTCTCTGTAAGAGCTCACCTGACAAACATGCTTCTCATTATTAGGTCACAAAACAACCATCCTTCCATTTATGAGGTCACATAACACCCAAGCTTCTCTGTGAGAGCTCTATAACAAACAGGTTTCTCAGTCACACATCACCTTACAAACTTCTCTGTCAGAGCTCATCTAACAACAAGCCTTCCACTGATACGATCTCCTAGAAAACAGTCTTCCCTTTAAGAGGTGACCTAAAAACCATGCTTCTCTGTCACATATAACCAGATAACCAGGCTTCTGTAAGAGCACCTAACCAACAGGCTTCTCCTTATTAGATCACCCAAAAACCAGCCTTCCCTGTATGAGGTCACGTAACAACCAGGATTCTCTGTACGCGCTCTGTATTAAACAGGTTTCTCTTTCAGACATCACCTGACAAGACTTCTGTGTGAGAAGTCATCTAACAAGAAGCCTTCCACTCATTACAGGTCACCTAACATTCAGTATTCCCTATAAGACGTGATTGAGCAACCATTCTTCTCTGTCAGAGACAACCTGATGAGCAGGCGTCTCTCTCAGATGTCACCTAACAATAGGTCTTCTCGGTCAGAGGTAACCTACCAGGCTTACCCTCATTATGGATCACATGACTACCAGGTTCCTCCTTACTGGAGATCACCTGACAACCACGCTTCTCTTTGTGAGGTCAGCAACCAACCAGTCTTCACTGTCAGAGATAATGTAACAACTTACCTTCTCTGTCAGAAGTCACCTCATCACCAGGCATCTCTTTTGGAGGTCACCTAAGCACCAGGCGTCTCTTTTGGATGTCACCTAACAACCAGTCTTCTCTTTATGAGGTCACATAACAATCAGGCTTCTCTGTAAGAGCTCTGTAACAAACAGGTTTCTCTGTCAGACATGACTTAACAAGAATTCTCTGTCAGACATCGTCTGACCACAAGCCTTCCACTCACTACAGATCACCCCACAATCAGTCTCCAATGGGAGACGTGACCTAAAAACCAAACTTCTCTCTCAGAGATAACCTGATAACCAGGCTTCTGTAAGAGCACGCCTAACCAAGGGGCTTCTCCTCATAAGATCACCCAACAACCAGTCTTCTCTTAAAGAGGTCACATAACAACAAGGCCTCTCTAGAGTCAAGCTTCACTGGAATGCTTCTTAGAGATAACCGAAGAACCAGGCTTCTCTTCACGAGGTCACCTACCAACCAGTCTTCACTGTCAGACATTACATAACAACCAACCTTATCCATCAGAAGTCACCTAAAAACCAGGCTTTTCTGTCAGAGCTCTCGTAACAAACAGGCTTCTCCTTCTTAGATCACCCAACAACCAGTTTCTCTTTATGAGGTCACATAATATCCAAGTGTTTCTCTAAGAGCTCACATAATAAACAGGCTTCTCCTTATTACAGATCACTTAACAGCAAGTTTTCTCTTTGTGAGGTCACCTACCAACAGTCTTCTCTGTCAGAACACTGCTAGGTAGACTTCTCTTTCCGAGGTCACTTAACAACCAGGCGGCTACTTTTTAGATCACCCAAAAAACAGTGTTCTCTCTATGAGTTCACCTACAAACCAGTCTTCTCTGACAGAGACAACCTTATAATCAAGATTCTATTTAAGAGCTGCCTTAACAAACAGCCTTCTCTGTCAGAGGTTGCCTCACAACCAGGCTTCTCCATCACATGTCACCTTAAAAACATGCTTCTCTGTCAGAGATCACCTAACAACCAAGCTTCTGTGTAAGTGGTCATGTAACAAACTGGTTTCTCTGTCAGACATCACCTAACAACAAGACTTCTCTGTCAGAAGTCATCTAACAACAAGGCGTCCACTTATTACAGATCACGTAACAGTCAGCCTTCCCTTTAAGAGGTGACCAAACCACCATGCTTGTCTGTCAGAGAGAACCTGATAACCAGGCTTCTCTCAGAGCTCGCCTAACAAACAGGTATCTCCTTATTAGATCACCCAACAACCAGTCTTCCCTTTATGAGGTCACATAACAACTAGGCTTCTCTGTAACAAGGCTTCTCTGTATGCCTCATTAGAGGTCACCGAACAACCAGGCTTCTTTATGAGGTCACCTACCAACAAGTCTTCACTGTCAGAGACTACATAACAATCAAGCTTCTCCATCAGTAGTGACCTAACAAACAGGCTTCTCTTCCAGAGGTCACGTAACAACCAGGCTTCTCTGTAAGAGCTCACCTGACAAACATGCTTCTCATTATTAGGTCACAAAACAACCATCCTTCCATTTATGAGGTCACATAACACCCAAGCTTCTCTGTGAGAGCTCTATAACAAACAGGTTTCTCAGTCACACATCACCTTACAAACTTCTCTGTCAGAGCTCATCTAACAACAAGCCTTCCACTGATACGATCTCCTAGAAAACAGTCTTCCCTTTAAGAGGTGACCTAAAAACCATGCTTCTCTGTCACATATAACCAGATAACCAGGCTTCTGTAAGAGCACCTAACCAACAGGCTTCTCCTTATTAGATCACCCAAAAACCAGCCTTCCCTGTATGAGGTCACGTAACAACCAGGATTCTCTGTACGCGCTCTGTATTAAACAGGTTTCTCTTTCAGACATCACCTGACAAGACTTCTGTGTGAGAAGTCATCTAACAAGAAGCCTTCCACTCATTACAGGTCACCTAACATTCAGTATTCCCTATAAGACGTGATTGAGCAACCATTCTTCTCTGTCAGAGACAACCTGATGAGCAGGCGTCTCTCTCAGATGTCACCTAACAATAGGTCTTCTCGGTCAGAGGTAACCTACCAGGCTTACCCTCATTATGGATCACATGACTACCAGGTTCCTCCTTACTGGAGATCACCTGACAACCACGCTTCTCTTTGTGAGGTCAGCAACCAACCAGTCTTCACTGTCAGAGATAATGTAACAACTTACCTTCTCTGTCAGAAGTCACCTCATCACCAGGCATCTCTTTTGGAGGTCACCTAAGCACCAGGCGTCTCTTTTGGATGTCACCTAACAACCAGTCTTCTCTTTATGAGGTCACATAACAATCAGGCTTCTCTGTAAGAGCTCTGTAACAAACAGGTTTCTCTGTCAGACATGACTTAACAAGAATTCTCTGTCAGACATCGTCTGACCACAAGCCTTCCACTCACTACAGATCACCCCACAATCAGTCTCCAATGGGAGACGTGACCTAAAAACCAAACTTCTCTCTCAGAGATAACCTGATAACCAGGCTTCTGTAAGAGCACGCCTAACCAAGGGGCTTCTCCTCATAAGATCACCCAACAACCAGTCTTCTCTTAAAGAGGTCACATAACAACAAGGCCTCTCTAGAGTCAAGCTTCACTGGAATGCTTCTTAGAGATAACCGAAGAACCAGGCTTCTCTTCACGAGGTCACCTACCAACCAGTCTTCACTGTCAGACATTACATAACAACCAACCTTATCCATCAGAAGTCACCTAAAAACCAGGCTTTTCTGTCAGAGCTCTCGTAACAAACAGGCTTCTCCTTCTTAGATCACCCAACAACCAGTTTCTCTTTATGAGGTCACATAATATCCAAGTGTTTCTCTAAGAGCTCACATAATAAACAGGCTTCTCCTTATTACAGATCACTTAACAGCAAGTTTTCTCTTTGTGAGGTCACCTACCAACAGTCTTCTCTGTCAGAACACTGCTAGGTAGACTTCTCTTTCCGAGGTCACTTAACAACCAGGCGGCTACTTTTTAGATCACCCAAAAAACAGTGTTCTCTCTATGAGTTCACCTACAAACCAGTCTTCTCTGACAGAGACAACCTTATAATCAAGATTCTATTTAAGAGCTGCCTTAACAAACAGCCTTCTCTGTCAGAGGTTGCCTCACAACCAGGCTTCTCCATCACATGTCACCTTAAAAACATGCTTCTCTGTCAGAGATCACCTAACAACCAAGCTTCTGTGTAAGTGGTCATGTAACAAACTGGTTTCTCTGTCAGACATCACCTAACAACAAGACTTCTCTGTCAGAAGTCATCTAACAACAAGGCGTCCACTTATTACAGATCACGTAACAGTCAGCCTTCCCTTTAAGAGGTGACCAAACCACCATGCTTGTCTGTCAGAGAGAACCTGATAACCAGGCTTCTCTCAGAGCTCGCCTAACAAACAGGTATCTCCTTATTAGATCACCCAACAACCAGTCTTCCCTTTATGAGGTCACATAACAACTAGGCTTCTCTGTAACAAGGCTTCTCTGTATGCCTCATTAGAGGTCACCGAACAACCAGGCTTCTTTATGAGGTCACCTACCAACAAGTCTTCACTGTCAGAGACTACATAACAATCAAGCTTCTCCATCAGTAGTGACCTAACAAACAGGCTTCTCTTCCAGAGGTCACGTAACAACCAGGCTTCTCTGTAAGAGCTCACCTGACAAACATGCTTCTCATTATTAGGTCACAAAACAACCATCCTTCCATTTATGAGGTCACATAACACCCAAGCTTCTCTGTGAGAGCTCTATAACAAACAGGTTTCTCAGTCACACATCACCTTACAAACTTCTCTGTCAGAGCTCATCTAACAACAAGCCTTCCACTGATACGATCTCCTAGAAAACAGTCTTCCCTTTAAGAGGTGACCTAAAAACCATGCTTCTCTGTCACATATAACCAGATAACCAGGCTTCTGTAAGAGCACCTAACCAACAGGCTTCTCCTTATTAGATCACCCAAAAACCAGCCTTCCCTGTATGAGGTCACGTAACAACCAGGATTCTCTGTACGCGCTCTGTATTAAACAGGTTTCTCTTTCAGACATCACCTGACAAGACTTCTGTGTGAGAAGTCATCTAACAAGAAGCCTTCCACTCATTACAGGTCACCTAACATTCAGTATTCCCTATAAGACGTGATTGAGCAACCATTCTTCTCTGTCAGAGACAACCTGATGAGCAGGCGTCTCTCTCAGATGTCACCTAACAATAGGTCTTCTCGGTCAGAGGTAACCTACCAGGCTTACCCTCATTATGGATCACATGACTACCAGGTTCCTCCTTACTGGAGATCACCTGACAACCACGCTTCTCTTTGTGAGGTCAGCAACCAACCAGTCTTCACTGTCAGAGATAATGTAACAACTTACCTTCTCTGTCAGAAGTCACCTCATCACCAGGCATCTCTTTTGGAGGTCACCTAAGCACCAGGCGTCTCTTTTGGATGTCACCTAACAACCAGTCTTCTCTTTATGAGGTCACATAACAATCAGGCTTCTCTGTAAGAGCTCTGTAACAAACAGGTTTCTCTGTCAGACATGACTTAACAAGAATTCTCTGTCAGACATCGTCTGACCACAAGCCTTCCACTCACTACAGATCACCCCACAATCAGTCTCCAATGGGAGACGTGACCTAAAAACCAAACTTCTCTCTCAGAGATAACCTGATAACCAGGCTTCTGTAAGAGCACGCCTAACCAAGGGGCTTCTCCTCATAAGATCACCCAACAACCAGTCTTCTCTTAAAGAGGTCACATAACAACAAGGCCTCTCTAGAGTCAAGCTTCACTGGAATGCTTCTTAGAGATAACCGAAGAACCAGGCTTCTCTTCACGAGGTCACCTACCAACCAGTCTTCACTGTCAGACATTACATAACAACCAACCTTATCCATCAGAAGTCACCTAAAAACCAGGCTTTTCTGTCAGAGCTCTCGTAACAAACAGGCTTCTCCTTCTTAGATCACCCAACAACCAGTTTCTCTTTATGAGGTCACATAATATCCAAGTGTTTCTCTAAGAGCTCACATAATAAACAGGCTTCTCCTTATTACAGATCACTTAACAGCAAGTTTTCTCTTTGTGAGGTCACCTACCAACAGTCTTCTCTGTCAGAACACTGCTAGGTAGACTTCTCTTTCCGAGGTCACTTAACAACCAGGCGGCTACTTTTTAGATCACCCAAAAAACAGTGTTCTCTCTATGAGTTCACCTACAAACCAGTCTTCTCTGACAGAGACAACCTTATAATCAAGATTCTATTTAAGAGCTGCCTTAACAAACAGCCTTCTCTGTCAGAGGTTGCCTCACAACCAGGCTTCTCCATCACATGTCACCTTAAAAACATGCTTCTCTGTCAGAGATCACCTAACAACCAAGCTTCTGTGTAAGTGGTCATGTAACAAACTGGTTTCTCTGTCAGACATCACCTAACAACAAGACTTCTCTGTCAGAAGTCATCTAACAACAAGGCGTCCACTTATTACAGATCACGTAACAGTCAGCCTTCCCTTTAAGAGGTGACCAAACCACCATGCTTGTCTGTCAGAGAGAACCTGATAACCAGGCTTCTCTCAGAGCTCGCCTAACAAACAGGTATCTCCTTATTAGATCACCCAACAACCAGTCTTCCCTTTATGAGGTCACATAACAACTAGGCTTCTCTGTAACAAGGCTTCTCTGTATGCCTCATTAGAGGTCACCGAACAACCAGGCTTCTTTATGAGGTCACCTACCAACAAGTCTTCACTGTCAGAGACTACATAACAATCAAGCTTCTCCATCAGTAGTGACCTAACAAACAGGCTTCTCTTCCAGAGGTCACGTAACAACCAGGCTTCTCTGTAAGAGCTCACCTGACAAACATGCTTCTCATTATTAGGTCACAAAACAACCATCCTTCCATTTATGAGGTCACATAACACCCAAGCTTCTCTGTGAGAGCTCTATAACAAACAGGTTTCTCAGTCACACATCACCTTACAAACTTCTCTGTCAGAGCTCATCTAACAACAAGCCTTCCACTGATACGATCTCCTAGAAAACAGTCTTCCCTTTAAGAGGTGACCTAAAAACCATGCTTCTCTGTCACATATAACCAGATAACCAGGCTTCTGTAAGAGCACCTAACCAACAGGCTTCTCCTTATTAGATCACCCAAAAACCAGCCTTCCCTGTATGAGGTCACGTAACAACCAGGATTCTCTGTACGCGCTCTGTATTAAACAGGTTTCTCTTTCAGACATCACCTGACAAGACTTCTGTGTGAGAAGTCATCTAACAAGAAGCCTTCCACTCATTACAGGTCACCTAACATTCAGTATTCCCTATAAGACGTGATTGAGCAACCATTCTTCTCTGTCAGAGACAACCTGATGAGCAGGCGTCTCTCTCAGATGTCACCTAACAATAGGTCTTCTCGGTCAGAGGTAACCTACCAGGCTTACCCTCATTATGGATCACATGACTACCAGGTTCCTCCTTACTGGAGATCACCTGACAACCACGCTTCTCTTTGTGAGGTCAGCAACCAACCAGTCTTCACTGTCAGAGATAATGTAACAACTTACCTTCTCTGTCAGAAGTCACCTCATCACCAGGCATCTCTTTTGGAGGTCACCTAAGCACCAGGCGTCTCTTTTGGATGTCACCTAACAACCAGTCTTCTCTTTATGAGGTCACATAACAATCAGGCTTCTCTGTAAGAGCTCTGTAACAAACAGGTTTCTCTGTCAGACATGACTTAACAAGAATTCTCTGTCAGACATCGTCTGACCACAAGCCTTCCACTCACTACAGATCACCCCACAATCAGTCTCCGATGGGAGACGTGACCTAAAAACCAAACTTCTCTCTCAGAGATAACCTGATAACCAGGCTTCTGTAAGAGCACGCCTAACCAAGGGGCTTCTCCTCATAAGATCACCCAACAACCAGTCTTCTCTTAAAGAGGTCACATAACAACAAGGCCTCTCTAGAGTCAAGCTTCACTGGAATGCTTCTTAGAGATAACCGAAGAACCAGGCTTCTCTTCACGAGGTCACCTACCAACCAGTCTTCACTGTCAGACATTACATAACAACCAACCTTATCCATCAGAAGTCACCTAAAAACCAGGCTTTTCTGTCAGAGCTCTCGTAACAAACAGGCTTCTCCTTCTTAGATCACCCAACAACCAG
Organism: Manis pentadactyla; assembly: GCF_030020395.1. NCBI lineage: Eukaryota > Metazoa > Chordata > Mammalia > Pholidota > Manidae > Manis > Manis pentadactyla. The sequence continues at coordinate 104,049,572 of NC_080022.1, read as the reverse complement.
TTTCTCTTTATGAGGTCACATAATATCCAAGTGTTTCTCTAAGAGCTCACATAATAAACAGGCTTCTCCTTATTACAGATCACTTAACAGCAAGTTTTCTCTTTGTGAGGTCACCTACCAACAGTCTTCTCTGTCAGAACACTGCTAGGTAGACTTCTCTTTCCGAGGTCACTTAACAACCAGGCGGCTACTTTTTAGATCACCCAAAAAACAGTGTTCTCTCTATGAGTTCACCTACAAACCAGTCTTCTCTGACAGAGACAACCTTATAATCAAGATTCTATTTAAGAGCTGCCTTAACAAACAGCCTTCTCTGTCAGAGGTTGCCTCACAACCAGGCTTCTCCATCACATGTCACCTTAAAAACATGCTTCTCTGTCAGAGATCACCTAACAACCAAGCTTCTGTGTAAGTGGTCATGTAACAAACTGGTTTCTCTGTCAGACATCACCTAACAACAAGACTTCTCTGTCAGAAGTCATCTAACAACAAGGCGTCCACTTATTACAGATCACGTAACAGTCAGCCTTCCCTTTAAGAGGTGACCAAACCACCATGCTTGTCTGTCAGAGAGAACCTGATAACCAGGCTTCTCTCAGAGCTCGCCTAACAAACAGGTATCTCCTTATTAGATCACCCAACAACCAGTCTTCCCTTTATGAGGTCACATAACAACTAGGCTTCTCTGTAACAAGGCTTCTCTGTATGCCTCATTAGAGGTCACCGAACAACCAGGCTTCTTTATGAGGTCACCTACCAACAAGTCTTCACTGTCAGAGACTACATAACAATCAAGCTTCTCCATCAGTAGTGACCTAACAAACAGGCTTCTCTTCCAGAGGTCACGTAACAACCAGGCTTCTCTGTAAGAGCTCACCTGACAAACATGCTTCTCATTATTAGGTCACAAAACAACCATCCTTCCATTTATGAGGTCACATAACACCCAAGCTTCTCTGTGAGAGCTCTATAACAAACAGGTTTCTCAGTCACACATCACCTTACAAACTTCTCTGTCAGAGCTCATCTAACAACAAGCCTTCCACTGATACGATCTCCTAGAAAACAGTCTTCCCTTTAAGAGGTGACCTAAAAACCATGCTTCTCTGTCACATATAACCAGATAACCAGGCTTCTGTAAGAGCACCTAACCAACAGGCTTCTCCTTATTAGATCACCCAAAAACCAGCCTTCCCTGTATGAGGTCACGTAACAACCAGGATTCTCTGTACGCGCTCTGTATTAAACAGGTTTCTCTTTCAGACATCACCTGACAAGACTTCTGTGTGAGAAGTCATCTAACAAGAAGCCTTCCACTCATTACAGGTCACCTAACATTCAGTATTCCCTATAAGACGTGATTGAGCAACCATTCTTCTCTGTCAGAGACAACCTGATGAGCAGGCGTCTCTCTCAGATGTCACCTAACAATAGGTCTTCTCGGTCAGAGGTAACCTACCAGGCTTACCCTCATTATGGATCACATGACTACCAGGTTCCTCCTTACTGGAGATCACCTGACAACCACGCTTCTCTTTGTGAGGTCAGCAACCAACCAGTCTTCACTGTCAGAGATAATGTAACAACTTACCTTCTCTGTCAGAAGTCACCTCATCACCAGGCATCTCTTTTGGAGGTCACCTAAGCACCAGGCGTCTCTTTTGGATGTCACCTAACAACCAGTCTTCTCTTTATGAGGTCACATAACAATCAGGCTTCTCTGTAAGAGCTCTGTAACAAACAGGTTTCTCTGTCAGACATGACTTAACAAGAATTCTCTGTCAGACATCGTCTGACCACAAGCCTTCCACTCACTACAGATCACCCCACAATCAGTCTCCGATGGGAGACGTGACCTAAAAACCAAACTTCTCTCTCAGAGATAACCTGATAACCAGGCTTCTGTAAGAGCACGCCTAACCAAGGGGCTTCTCCTCATAAGATCACCCAACAACCAGTCTTCTCTTAAAGAGGTCACATAACAACAAGGCCTCTCTAGAGTCAAGCTTCACTGGAATGCTTCTTAGAGATAACCGAAGAACCAGGCTTCTCTTCACGAGGTCACCTACCAACCAGTCTTCACTGTCAGACATTACATAACAACCAACCTTATCCATCAGAAGTCACCTAAAAACCAGGCTTTTCTGTCAGAGCTCTCGTAACAAACAGGCTTCTCCTTCTTAGATCACCCAACAACCAGTTTCTCTTTATGAGGTCACATAATATCCAAGTGTTTCTCTAAGAGCTCACATAATAAACAGGCTTCTCCTTATTACAGATCACTTAACAGCAAGTTTTCTCTTTGTGAGGTCACCTACCAACAGTCTTCTCTGTCAGAACACTGCTAGGTAGACTTCTCTTTCCGAGGTCACTTAACAACCAGGCGGCTACTTTTTAGATCACCCAAAAAACAGTGTTCTCTCTATGAGTTCACCTACAAACCAGTCTTCTCTGACAGAGACAACCTTATAATCAAGATTCTATTTAAGAGCTGCCTTAACAAACAGCCTTCTCTGTCAGAGGTTGCCTCACAACCAGGCTTCTCCATCACATGTCACCTTAAAAACATGCTTCTCTGTCAGAGATCACCTAACAACCAAGCTTCTGTGTAAGTGGTCATGTAACAAACTGGTTTCTCTGTCAGACATCACCTAACAACAAGACTTCTCTGTCAGAAGTCATCTAACAACAAGGCGTCCACTTATTACAGATCACGTAACAGTCAGCCTTCCCTTTAAGAGGTGACCAAACCACCATGCTTGTCTGTCAGAGAGAACCTGATAACCAGGCTTCTCTCAGAGCTCGCCTAACAAACAGGTATCTCCTTATTAGATCACCCAACAACCAGTCTTCCCTTTATGAGGTCACATAACAACTAGGCTTCTCTGTAACAAGGCTTCTCTGTATGCCTCATTAGAGGTCACCGAACAACCAGGCTTCTTTATGAGGTCACCTACCAACAAGTCTTCACTGTCAGAGACTACATAACAATCAAGCTTCTCCATCAGTAGTGACCTAACAAACAGGCTTCTCTTCCAGAGGTCACGTAACAACCAGGCTTCTCTGTAAGAGCTCACCTGACAAACATGCTTCTCATTATTAGGTCACAAAACAACCATCCTTCCATTTATGAGGTCACATAACACCCAAGCTTCTCTGTGAGAGCTCTATAACAAACAGGTTTCTCAGTCACACATCACCTTACAAACTTCTCTGTCAGAGCTCATCTAACAACAAGCCTTCCACTGATACGATCTCCTAGAAAACAGTCTTCCCTTTAAGAGGTGACCTAAAAACCATGCTTCTCTGTCACATATAACCAGATAACCAGGCTTCTGTAAGAGCACCTAACCAACAGGCTTCTCCTTATTAGATCACCCAAAAACCAGCCTTCCCTGTATGAGGTCACGTAACAACCAGGATTCTCTGTACGCGCTCTGTATTAAACAGGTTTCTCTTTCAGACATCACCTGACAAGACTTCTGTGTGAGAAGTCATCTAACAAGAAGCCTTCCACTCATTACAGGTCACCTAACATTCAGTATTCCCTATAAGACGTGATTGAGCAACCATTCTTCTCTGTCAGAGACAACCTGATGAGCAGGCGTCTCTCTCAGATGTCACCTAACAATAGGTCTTCTCGGTCAGAGGTAACCTACCAGGCTTACCCTCATTATGGATCACATGACTACCAGGTTCCTCCTTACTGGAGATCACCTGACAACCACGCTTCTCTTTGTGAGGTCAGCAACCAACCAGTCTTCACTGTCAGAGATAATGTAACAACTTACCTTCTCTGTCAGAAGTCACCTCATCACCAGGCATCTCTTTTGGAGGTCACCTAAGCACCAGGCGTCTCTTTTGGATGTCACCTAACAACCAGTCTTCTCTTTATGAGGTCACATAACAATCAGGCTTCTCTGTAAGAGCTCTGTAACAAACAGGTTTCTCTGTCAGACATGACTTAACAAGAATTCTCTGTCAGACATCGTCTGACCACAAGCCTTCCACTCACTACAGATCACCCCACAATCAGTCTCCAATGGGAGACGTGACCTAAAAACCAAACTTCTCTCTCAGAGATAACCTGATAACCAGGCTTCTGTAAGAGCACGCCTAACCAAGGGGCTTCTCCTCATAAGATCACCCAACAACCAGTCTTCTCTTAAAGAGGTCACATAACAACAAGGCCTCTCTAGAGTCAAGCTTCACTGGAATGCTTCTTAGAGATAACCGAAGAACCAGGCTTCTCTTCACGAGGTCACCTACCAACCAGTCTTCACTGTCAGACATTACATAACAACCAACCTTATCCATCAGAAGTCACCTAAAAACCAGGCTTTTCTGTCAGAGCTCTCGTAACAAACAGGCTTCTCCTTCTTAGATCACCCAACAACCAGTTTCTCTTTATGAGGTCACATAATATCCAAGTGTTTCTCTAAGAGCTCACATAATAAACAGGCTTCTCCTTATTACAGATCACTTAACAGCAAGTTTTCTCTTTGTGAGGTCACCTACCAACAGTCTTCTCTGTCAGAACACTGCTAGGTAGACTTCTCTTTCCGAGGTCACTTAACAACCAGGCGGCTACTTTTTAGATCACCCAAAAAACAGTGTTCTCTCTATGAGTTCACCTACAAACCAGTCTTCTCTGACAGAGACAACCTTATAATCAAGATTCTATTTAAGAGCTGCCTTAACAAACAGCCTTCTCTGTCAGAGGTTGCCTCACAACCAGGCTTCTCCATCACATGTCACCTTAAAAACATGCTTCTCTGTCAGAGATCACCTAACAACCAAGCTTCTGTGTAAGTGGTCATGTAACAAACTGGTTTCTCTGTCAGACATCACCTAACAACAAGACTTCTCTGTCAGAAGTCATCTAACAACAAGGCGTCCACTTATTACAGATCACGTAACAGTCAGCCTTCCCTTTAAGAGGTGACCAAACCACCATGCTTGTCTGTCAGAGAGAACCTGATAACCAGGCTTCTCTCAGAGCTCGCCTAACAAACAGGTATCTCCTTATTAGATCACCCAACAACCAGTCTTCCCTTTATGAGGTCACATAACAACTAGGCTTCTCTGTAACAAGGCTTCTCTGTATGCCTCATTAGAGGTCACCGAACAACCAGGCTTCTTTATGAGGTCACCTACCAACAAGTCTTCACTGTCAGAGACTACATAACAATCAAGCTTCTCCATCAGTAGTGACCTAACAAACAGGCTTCTCTTCCAGAGGTCACGTAACAACCAGGCTTCTCTGTAAGAGCTCACCTGACAAACATGCTTCTCATTATTAGGTCACAAAACAACCATCCTTCCATTTATGAGGTCACATAACACCCAAGCTTCTCTGTGAGAGCTCTATAACAAACAGGTTTCTCAGTCACACATCACCTTACAAACTTCTCTGTCAGAGCTCATCTAACAACAAGCCTTCCACTGATACGATCTCCTAGAAAACAGTCTTCCCTTTAAGAGGTGACCTAAAAACCATGCTTCTCTGTCACATATAACCAGATAACCAGGCTTCTGTAAGAGCACCTAACCAACAGGCTTCTCCTTATTAGATCACCCAAAAACCAGCCTTCCCTGTATGAGGTCACGTAACAACCAGGATTCTCTGTACGCGCTCTGTATTAAACAGGTTTCTCTTTCAGACATCACCTGACAAGACTTCTGTGTGAGAAGTCATCTAACAAGAAGCCTTCCACTCATTACAGGTCACCTAACATTCAGTATTCCCTATAAGACGTGATTGAGCAACCATTCTTCTCTGTCAGAGACAACCTGATGAGCAGGCGTCTCTCTCAGATGTCACCTAACAATAGGTCTTCTCGGTCAGAGGTAACCTACCAGGCTTACCCTCATTATGGATCACATGACTACCAGGTTCCTCCTTACTGGAGATCACCTGACAACCACGCTTCTCTTTGTGAGGTCAGCAACCAACCAGTCTTCACTGTCAGAGATAATGTAACAACTTACCTTCTCTGTCAGAAGTCACCTCATCACCAGGCATCTCTTTTGGAGGTCACCTAAGCACCAGGCGTCTCTTTTGGATGTCACCTAACAACCAGTCTTCTCTTTATGAGGTCACATAACAATCAGGCTTCTCTGTAAGAGCTCTGTAACAAACAGGTTTCTCTGTCAGACATGACTTAACAAGAATTCTCTGTCAGACATCGTCTGACCACAAGCCTTCCACTCACTACAGATCACCCCACAATCAGTCTCCAATGGGAGACGTGACCTAAAAACCAAACTTCTCTCTCAGAGATAACCTGATAACCAGGCTTCTGTAAGAGCACGCCTAACCAAGGGGCTTCTCCTCATAAGATCACCCAACAACCAGTCTTCTCTTAAAGAGGTCACATAACAACAAGGCCTCTCTAGAGTCAAGCTTCACTGGAATGCTTCTTAGAGATAACCGAAGAACCAGGCTTCTCTTCACGAGGTCACCTACCAACCAGTCTTCACTGTCAGACATTACATAACAACCAACCTTATCCATCAGAAGTCACCTAAAAACCAGGCTTTTCTGTCAGAGCTCTCGTAACAAACAGGCTTCTCCTTCTTAGATCACCCAACAACCAGTTTCTCTTTATGAGGTCACATAATATCCAAGTGTTTCTCTAAGAGCTCACATAATAAACAGGCTTCTCCTTATTACAGATCACTTAACAGCAAGTTTTCTCTTTGTGAGGTCACCTACCAACAGTCTTCTCTGTCAGAACACTGCTAGGTAGACTTCTCTTTCAGAGGTCACTTAACAACCAGGCGGCTACTTTTTAGATCACCCGAAAAACAGTGTTCTCTCTATGAGTTCACCTACAAACCAGTCTTCTCTGACAGAGACAACCTTATAATCAAGATTCTATTTAAGAGCTGCCTTAACAAACAGCCTTCTCTGTCAGAGGTTGCCTCACAACCAGGCTTCTCCATCACATGTCACCTTAAAAACATGCTTCTCTGTCAGAGATCACCTAACAACCAAGCTTCTGTGTAAGTGGTCATGTAACAAACTGGTTTCTCTGTCAGACATCACCTAACAACAAGACTTCTCTGTCAGAAGTCATCTAACAACAAGGCGTCCACTTATTACAGATCACGTAACAGTCAGCCTTCCCTTTAAGAGGTGACCAAACCACCATGCTTGTCTGTCAGAGAGAACCTGATAACCAGGCTTCTCTCAGAGCTCGCCTAACAAACAGGTATCTCCTTATTAGATCACCCAACAACCAGTCTTCCCTTTATGAGGTCACATAACAACTAGGCTTCTCTGTAACAAGGCTTCTCTGTATGCCTCATTAGAGGTCACCGAACAACCAGGCTTCTTTATGAGGTCACCTACCAACAAGTCTTCACTGTCAGAGACTACATAACAATCAAGCTTCTCCATCAGTAGTGACCTAACAAACAGGCTTCTCTTCCAGAGGTCACGTAACAACCAGGCTTCTCTGTAAGAGCTCACCTGACAAACATGCTTCTCATTATTAGGTCACAAAACAACCATCCTTCCATTTATGAGGTCACATAACACCCAAGCTTCTCTGTGAGAGCTCTATAACAAACAGGTTTCTCAGTCACACATCACCTTACAAACTTCTCTGTCAGAGCTCATCTAACAACAAGCCTTCCACTGATACGATCTCCTAGAAAACAGTCTTCCCTTTAAGAGGTGACCTAAAAACCATGCTTCTCTGTCACATATAACCAGATAACCAGGCTTCTGTAAGAGCACCTAACCAACAGGCTTCTCCTTATTAGATCACCCAAAAACCAGCCTTCCCTGTATGAGGTCACGTAACAACCAGGATTCTCTGTACGCGCTCTGTATTAAACAGGTTTCTCTTTCAGACATCACCTGACAAGACTTCTGTGTGAGAAGTCATCTAACAAGAAGCCTTCCACTCATTACAGGTCACCTAACATTCAGTATTCCCTATAAGACGTGATTGAGCAACCATTCTTCTCTGTCAGAGACAACCTGATGAGCAGGCGTCTCTCTCAGATGTCACCTAACAATAGGTCTTCTCGGTCAGAGGTAACCTACCAGGCTTACCCTCATTATGGATCACATGACTACCAGGTTCCTCCTTACTGGAGATCACCTGACAACCACGCTTCTCTTTGTGAGGTCAGCAACCAACCAGTCTTCACTGTCAGAGATAATGTAACAACTTACCTTCTCTGTCAGAAGTCACCTCATCACCAGGCATCTCTTTTGGAGGTCACCTAAGCACCAGGCGTCTCTTTTGGATGTCACCTAACAACCAGTCTTCTCTTTATGAGGTCACATAACAATCAGGCTTCTCTGTAAGAGCTCTGTAACAAACAGGTTTCTCTGTCAGACATGACTTAACAAGAATTCTCTGTCAGACATCGTCTGACCACAAGCCTTCCACTCACTACAGATCACCCCACAATCAGTCTCCAATGGGAGACGTGACCTAAAAACCAAACTTCTCTCTCAGAGATAACCTGATAACCAGGCTTCTGTAAGAGCACGCCTAACCAAGGGGCTTCTCCTCATAAGATCACCCAACAACCAGTCTTCTCTTAAAGAGGTCACATAACAACAAGGCCTCTCTAGAGTCAAGCTTCACTGGAATGCTTCTTAGAGATAACCGAAGAACCAGGCTTCTCTTCACGAGGTCACCTACCAACCAGTCTTCACTGTCAGACATTACATAACAACCAACCTTATCCATCAGAAGTCACCTAAAAACCAGGCTTTTCTGTCAGAGCTCTCGTAACAAACAGGCTTCTCCTTCTTAGATCACCCAACAACCAGTTTCTCTTTATGAGGTCACATAATATCCAAGTGTTTCTCTAAGAGCTCACATAATAAACAGGCTTCTCCTTATTACAGATCACTTAACAGCAAGTTTTCTCTTTGTGAGGTCACCTACCAACAGTCTTCTCTGTCAGAACACTGCTAGGTAGACTTCTCTTTCCGAGGTCACTTAACAACCAGGCGGCTACTTTTTAGATCACCCAAAAAACAGTGTTCTCTCTATGAGTTCACCTACAAACCAGTCTTCTCTGACAGAGACAACCTTATAATCAAGATTCTATTTAAGAGCTGCCTTAACAAACAGCCTTCTCTGTCAGAGGTTGCCTCACAACCAGGCTTCTCCATCACATGTCACCTTAAAAACATGCTTCTCTGTCAGAGATCACCTAACAACCAAGCTTCTGTGTAAGTGGTCATGTAACAAACTGGTTTCTCTGTCAGACATCACCTAACAACAAGACTTCTCTGTCAGAAGTCATCTAACAACAAGGCGTCCACTTATTACAGATCACGTAACAGTCAGCCTTCCCTTTAAGAGGTGACCAAACCACCATGCTTGTCTGTCAGAGAGAACCTGATAACCAGGCTTCTCTCAGAGCTCGCCTAACAAACAGGTATCTCCTTATTAGATCACCCAACAACCAGTCTTCCCTTTATGAGGTCACATAACAACTAGGCTTCTCTGTAACAAGGCTTCTCTGTATGCCTCATTAGAGGTCACCGAACAACCAGGCTTCTTTATGAGGTCACCTACCAACAAGTCTTCACTGTCAGAGACTACATAACAATCAAGCTTCTCCATCAGTAGTGACCTAACAAACAGGCTTCTCTTCCAGAGGTCACGTAACAACCAGGCTTCTCTGTAAGAGCTCACCTGACAAACATGCTTCTCATTATTAGGTCACAAAACAACCATCCTTCCATTTATGAGGTCACATAACACCCAAGCTTCTCTGTGAGAGCTCTATAACAAACAGGTTTCTCAGTCACACATCACCTTACAAACTTCTCTGTCAGAGCTCATCTAACAACAAGCCTTCCACTGATACGATCTCCTAGAAAACAGTCTTCCCTTTAAGAGGTGACCTAAAAACCATGCTTCTCTGTCACATATAACCAGATAACCAGGCTTCTGTAAGAGCACCTAACCAACAGGCTTCTCCTTATTAGATCACCCAAAAACCAGCCTTCCCTGTATGAGGTCACGTAACAACCAGGATTCTCTGTACGCGCTCTGTATTAAACAGGTTTCTCTTTCAGACATCACCTGACAAGACTTCTGTGTGAGAAGTCATCTAACAAGAAGCCTTCCACTCATTACAGGTCACCTAACATTCAGTATTCCCTATAAGACGTGATTGAGCAACCATTCTTCTCTGTCAGAGACAACCTGATGAGCAGGCGTCTCTCTCAGATGTCACCTAACAATAGGTCTTCTCGGTCAGAGGTAACCTACCAGGCTTACCCTCATTATGGATCACATGACTACCAGGTTCCTCCTTACTGGAGATCACCTGACAACCACGCTTCTCTTTGTGAGGTCAGCAACCAACCAGTCTTCACTGTCAGAGATAATGTAACAACTTACCTTCTCTGTCAGAAGTCACCTCATCACCAGGCATCTCTTTTGGAGGTCACCTAAGCACCAGGCGTCTCTTTTGGATGTCACCTAACAACCAGTCTTCTCTTTATGAGGTCACATAACAATCAGGCTTCTCTGTAAGAGCTCTGTAACAAACAGGTTTCTCTGTCAGACATGACTTAACAAGAATTCTCTGTCAGACATCGTCTGACCACAAGCCTTCCACTCACTACAGATCACCCCACAATCAGTCTCCAATGGGAGACGTGACCTAAAAACCAAACTTCTCTCTCAGAGATAACCTGATAACCAGGCTTCTGTAAGAGCACGCCTAACCAAGGGGCTTCTCCTCATAAGATCACCCAACAACCAGTCTTCTCTTAAAGAGGTCACATAACAACAAGGCCTCTCTAGAGTCAAGCTTCACTGGAATGCTTCTTAGAGATAACCGAAGAACCAGGCTTCTCTTCACGAGGTCACCTACCAACCAGTCTTCACTGTCAGACATTACATAACAACCAACCTTATCCATCAGAAGTCACCTAAAAACCAGGCTTTTCTGTCAGAGCTCTCGTAACAAACAGGCTTCTCCTTCTTAGATCACCCAACAACCAGTTTCTCTTTATGAGGTCACATAATATCCAAGTGTTTCTCTAAGAGCTCACATAATAAACAGGCTTCTCCTTATTACAGATCACTTAACAGCAAGTTTTCTCTTTGTGAGGTCACCTACCAACAGTCTTCTCTGTCAGAACACTGCTAGGTAGACTTCTCTTTCCGAGGTCACTTAACAACCAGGCGGCTACTTTTTAGATCACCCAAAAAACAGTGTTCTCTCTATGAGTTCACCTACAAACCAGTCTTCTCTGACAGAGACAACCTTATAATCAAGATTCTATTTAAGAGCTGCCTTAACAAACAGCCTTCTCTGTCAGAGGTTGCCTCACAACCAGGCTTCTCCATCACATGTCACCTTAAAAACATGCTTCTCTGTCAGAGATCACCTAACAACCAAGCTTCTGTGTAAGTGGTCATGTAACAAACTGGTTTCTCTGTCAGACATCACCTAACAACAAGACTTCTCTGTCAGAAGTCATCTAACAACAAGGCGTCCACTTATTACAGATCACGTAACAGTCAGCCTTCCCTTTAAGAGGTGACCAAACCACCATGCTTGTCTGTCAGAGAGAACCTGATAACCAGGCTTCTCTCAGAGCTCGCCTAACAAACAGGTATCTCCTTATTAGATCACCCAACAACCAGTCTTCCCTTTATGAGGTCACATAACAACTAGGCTTCTCTGTAACAAGGCTTCTCTGTATGCCTCATTAGAGGTCACCGAACAACCAGGCTTCTTTATGAGGTCACCTACCAACAAGTCTTCACTGTCAGAGACTACATAACAATCAAGCTTCTCCATCAGTAGTGACCTAACAAACAGGCTTCTCTTCCAGAGGTCACGTAACAACCAGGCTTCTCTGTAAGAGCTCACCTGACAAACATGCTTCTCATTATTAGGTCACAAAACAACCATCCTTCCATTTATGAGGTCACATAACACCCAAGCTTCTCTGTGAGAGCTCTTTAACAAACAGGTTTCTCAGTCACACATCACCTTACAAACTTCTCTGTCAGAGCTCATCTAACAACAAGCCTTCCACTGATACGATCTCCTAGAAAACAGTCTTCCCTTTAAGAGGTGACCTAAAAACCATGCTTCTCTGTCACATATAACCAGATAACCAGGCTTCTGTAAGAGCACCTAACCAACAGGCTTCTCCTTATTAGATCACCCAAAAACCAGCCTTCCCTGTATGAGGTCACGTAACAACCAGGATTCTCTGTACGCGCTCTGTATTAAACAGGTTTCTCTTTCAGACATCACCTGACAAGACTTCTGTGTGAGAAGTCATCTAACAAGAAGCCTTCCACTCATTACAGGTCACCTAACATTCAGTATTCCCTATAAGACGTGATTGAGCAACCATTCTTCTCTGTCAGAGACAACCTGATGAGCAGGCGTCTCTCTCAGATGTCACCTAACAATAGGTCTTCTCGGTCAGAGGTAACCTACCAGGCTTACCCTCATTATGGATCACATGACTACCAGGTTCCTCCTTACTGGAGATCACCTGACAACCACGCTTCTCTTTGTGAGGTCAGCAACCAACCAGTCTTCACTGTCAGAGATAATGTAACAACTTACCTTCTCTGTCAGAAGTCACCTCATCACCAGGCATCTCTTTTGGAGGTCACCTAAGCACCAGGCGTCTCTTTTGGATGTCACCTAACAACCAGTCTTCTCTTTATGAGGTCACATAACAATCAGGCTTCTCTGTAAGAGCTCTGTAACAAACAGGTTTCTCTGTCAGACATGACTTAACAAGAATTCTCTGTCAGACATCGCCTGACCACAAGCCTTCCACTCACTACAGATCACCCCACAATCAGTCTCCGATGGGAGACGTGACCTAAAAACCAAACTTCTCTCTCAGAGATAACCTGATAACCAGGCTTCTGTAAGAGCACGCCTAACCAAGGGGCTTCTCCTCATAAGATCACCCAACAACCAGTCTTCTCTTAAAGAGGTCACATAACAACAAGGCCTCTCTAGAGTCAAGCTTCACTGGAATGCTTCTTAGAGATAACCGAAGAACCAGGCTTCTCTTCACGAGGTCACCTAACAACCAGTCTTCACTGTCAGACATTACATAACAACCAACCTTATCCATCAGAAGTCACCTAAAAACCAGGCTTTTCTGTCAGAGCTCTCGTAACAAACAGGCTTCTCCTTCTTAGATCACCCAACAACCAGTTTCTCTTTATGAGGTCACATAATATCCAAGTGTTTCTCTAAGAGCTCACATAATAAACAGGCTTCTCCTTATTACAGATCACTTAACAGCAAGTTTTCTCTTTGTGAGGTCACCTACCAACAGTCTTCTCTGTCAGAACACTGCTAGGTAGACTTCTCTTTCCGAGGTCACTTAACAACCAGGCGGCTACTTTTTAGATCACCCAAAAAACAGTGTTCTCTCTATGAGTTCACCTACAAACCAGTCTTCTCTGACAGAGACAACCTTATAATCAAGATTCTATTTAAGAGCTGCCTTAACAAACAGCCTTCTCTGTCAGAGGTTGCCTCACAACCAGGCTTCTCCATCACATGTCACCTTAAAAACATGCTTCTCTGTCAGAGATCACCTAACAACCAAGCTTCTGTGTAAGTGGTCATGTAACAAACTGGTTTCTCTGTCAGACATCACCTAACAACAAGACTTCTCTGTCAGAAGTCATCTAACAACAAGGCGTCCACTTATTACAGATCACGTAACAGTCAGCCTTCCCTTTAAGAGGTGACCAAACCACCATGCTTGTCTGTCAGAGAGAACCTGATAACCAGGCTTCTCTCAGAGCTCGCCTAACAAACAGGTATCTCCTTATTAGATCACCCAACAACCAGTCTTCCCTTTATGAGGTCACATAACAACTAGGCTTCTCTGTAACAAGGCTTCTCTGTATGCCTCATTAGAGGTCACCGAACAACCAGGCTTCTTTATGAGGTCACCTACCAACAAGTCTTCACTGTCAGAGACTACATAACAATCAAGCTTCTCCATCAGTAGTGACCTAACAAACAGGCTTCTCTTCCAGAGGTCACGTAACAACCAGGCTTCTCTGTAAGAGCTCACCTGACAAACATGCTTCTCATTATTAGGTCACAAAACAACCATCCTTCCATTTATGAGGTCACATAACACCCAAGCTTCTCTGTGAGAGCTCTTTAACAAACAGGTTTCTCAGTCACACATCACCTTACAAACTTCTCTGTCAGAGCTCATCTAACAACAAGCCTTCCACTGATACGATCTCCTAGAAAACAGTCTTCCCTTTAAGAGGTGACCTAAAAACCATGCTTCTCTGTCACATATAACCAGATAACCAGGCTTCTGTAAGAGCACCTAACCAACAGGCTTCTCCTTATTAGATCACCCAAAAACCAGCCTTCCCTGTATGAGCTCACGTAACAACCAGGATTCTCTGTACGCGCTCTGTATTAAACAGGTTTCTCTTTCAGACATCACCTGACAAGACTTCTCTGTGAGAAGTCATCTAAAAAGAAGCCTTCCACTCATTACAGGTCACCTAACATTCAGTATTCCCTATAAGACGTGATTGAGCAACCATTCTTCTCTGTCAGAGACAACCTGATGAGCAGGCGTCTCTCTCAGATGTCACCTAACAATAGGTCTTCTCGGTCAGAGGTAACCTACCAGGCTTACCCTCATTATGGATCACATGACTACCAGGTTCCTCCTTACTGGAGATCACCTGACAACCACGCTTCTCTTTGTGAGGTCAGCAACCAACCAGTCTTCACTGTCAGAGATAATGTAACAACTTACCTTCTCTGTCAGAAGTCACCTCATCACCAGGCATCTCTTTTGGAGGTCACCTAAGCACCAGGCGTCTCTTTTGGATGTCACCTAACAACCAGTCTTCTCTTTATGAGGTCACATAACAATCAGGCTTCTCTGTAAGAGCTCTGTAACAAACAGGTTTCTCTGTCAGACATGACTTAACAAGAATTCTCTGTCAGACATCGCCTGACCACAAGCCTTCCACTCACTACAGATCACCCCACAATCAGTCTCCGATGGGAGACGTGACCTAAAAACCAAACTTCTCTCTCAGAGATAACCTGATAACCAGGCTTCTGTAAGAGCACGCCTAACCAAGGGGCTTCTCCTCATAAGATCACCCAACAACCAGTCTTCTCTTAAAGAGGTCACATAACAACAAGGCCTCTCTAGAGTCAAGCTTCACTGGAATGCTTCTTAGAGATAACCGAAGAACCAGGCTTCTCTTCACGAGGTCACCTAACAACCAGTCTTCACTGTCAGACATTACATAACAACCAACCTTATCCATCAGAAGTCACCTAAAAACCAGGCTTTTCTGTCAGAGCTCTCGTAACAAACAGGCTTCTCCTTCTTAGATCACCCAACAACCAGTTTCTCTTTATGAGGTCACATAATATCCAAGTGTTTCTCTAAGAGCTCACATAATAAACAGGCTTCTCCTTATTACAGATCACTTAACAGCAAGTTTTCTCTTTGTGAGGTCACCTACCAACAGTCTTCTCTGTCAGAACACTGCTAGGTAGACTTCTCTTTCCGAGGTCACTTAACAACCAGGCGGCTACTTTTTAGATCACCCAAAAAACAGTGTTCTCTCTATGAGTTCACCTACAAACCAGTCTTCTCTGACAGAGACAACCTTATAATCAAGATTCTATTTAAGAGCTGCCTTAACAAACAGCCTTCTCTGTCAGAGGTTGCCTCACAACCAGGCTTCTCCATCACATGTCACCTTAAAAACATGCTTCTCTGTCAGAGATCACCTAACAACCAAGCTTCTGTGTAAGTGGTCATGTAACAAACTGGTTTCTCTGTCAGACATCACCTAACAACAAGACTTCTCTGTCAGAAGTCATCTAACAACAAGGCGTCCACTTATTACAGATCACGTAACAGTCAGCCTTCCCTTTAAGAGGTGACCAAACCACCATGCTTGTCTGTCAGAGAGAACCTGATAACCAGGCTTCTCTCAGAGCTCACCTAACAAACAGGTATCTCCTTATTAGATCACCCAACAACCAGTCTTCCCTTTATGAGGTCACATAACAACTAGGCTACTCTGTAACAAGGCTTCTCTGTATGCCTCATTAGAGGTCACCGAACAACCAGGCTTCTTTATGAGGTCACCTACCAACAAGTCTTCACTGTCAGAGACTACATAACAATCAAGCTTCTCCATCAGTAGTGACCTAACAAACAGGCTTCTCTTCCAGAGGTCACGTAACAACCAGGCTTCTCTGTAAGAGCTCACCTGACAAACATGCTTCTCATTATTAGGTCACAAAACAACCATCCTTCCATTTATGAGGTCACATAACACCCAAGCTTCTCTGTGAGAGCTCTTTAACAAACAGGTTTCTCAGTCACACATCACCTTACAAACTTCTCTGTCAGAGCTCATCTAACAACAAGCCTTCCACTGATACGATCTCCTAGAAAACAGTCTTCCCTTTAAGAGGTGACCTAAAAACCATGCTTCTCTGTCACATATAACCAGATAACCAGGCTTCTGTAAGAGCACCTAACCAACAGGCTTCTCCTTATTAGATCACCCAAAAACCAGCCTTCCCTGTATGAGCTCACGTAACAACCAGGATTCTCTGTACGCGCTCTGTATTAAACAGGTTTCTCTTTCAGACATCACCTGACAAGACTTCTCTGTGAGAAGTCATCTAACAAGAAGCCTTCCACTCATTACAGGTCACCTAACATTCAGTATTCCCTATAAGACGTGATTGAGCAACCATTCTTCTCTGTCAGAGACAACCTGATGAGCAGGCGTCTCTCTCAGATGTCACCTAACAATAGGTCTTCTCGGTCAGAGGTAACCTACCAGGCTTACCCTCATTATGGATCACATGACTACCAGGTTCCTCCTTACTGGAGATCACCTGACAACCACGCTTCTCTTTGTGAGGTCAGCAACCAACCAGTCTTCACTGTCAGAGATAATGTAACAACTTACCTTCTCTGTCAGAAGTCACCTCATCACCAGGCATCTCTTTTGGAGGTCACCTAAGCACCAGGCGTCTCTTTTGGATGTCACCTAACAACCAGTCTTCTCTTTATGAGGTCACATAACAATCAGGCTTCTCTGTAAGAGCTCTGTAACAAACAGGTTTCTCTGTCAGACATGACTTAACAAGAATTCTCTGTCAGACATCGCCTGACCACAAGCCTTCCACTCACTACAGATCACCCCACAATCAGTCTCCGATGGGAGACGTGACCTAAAAACCAAACTTCTCTCTCAGAGATAACCTGATAACCAGGCTTCTGTAAGAGCACGCCTAACCAAGGGGCTTCTCCTCATAAGATCACCCAACAACCAGTCTTCTCTTAAAGAGGTCACATAACAACAAGGCCTCTCTAGAGTCAAGCTTCACTGGAATGCTTCTTAGAGATAACCGAAGAACCAGGCTTCTCTTCACGAGGTCACCTACCAACCAGTCTTCACTGTCAGACATTACATAACAACCAACCTTATCCATCAGAAGTCACCTAAAAACCAGGCTTTTCTGTCAGAGCTCTCGTAACAAACAGGCTTCTCCTTCTTAGATCACCCAACAACCAGTTTCTCTTTATGAGGTCACATAATATCCAAGTGTTTCTCTAAGAGCTCACATAATAAACAGGCTTCTCCTTATTACAGATCACTTAACAGCAAGTTTTCTCTTTGTGAGGTCACCTACCAACAGTCTTCTCTGTCAGAACACTGCTAGGTAGACTTCTCTTTCCGAGGTCACTTAACAACCAGGCGGCTACTTTTTAGATCACCCAAAAAACAGTGTTCTCTCTATGAGTTCACCTACAAACCAGTCTTCTCTGACAGAGACAACCTTATAATCAAGATTCTATTTAAGAGCTGCCTTAACAAACAGCCTTCTCTGTCAGAGGTTGCCTCACAACCAGGCTTCTCCATCACATGTCACCTTAAAAACATGCTTCTCTGTCAGAGATCACCTAACAACCAAGCTTCTGTGTAAGTGGTCATGTAACAAACTGGTTTCTCTGTCAGACATCACCTAACAACAAGACTTCTCTGTCAGAAGTCATCTAACAACAAGGCGTCCACTTATTACAGATCACGTAACAGTCAGCCTTCCCTTTAAGAGGTGACCAAACCACCATGCTTGTCTGTCAGAGAGAACCTGATAACCAGGCTTCTCTCAGAGCTCGCCTAACAAACAGGTATCTCCTTATTAGATCACCCAACAACCAGTCTTCCCTTTATGAGGTCACATAACAACTAGGCTTCTCTGTAACAAGGCTTCTCTGTATGCCTCATTAGAGGTCACCGAACAACCAGGCTTCTTTATGAGGTCACCTACCAACAAGTCTTCACTGTCAGAGACTACATAACAATCAAGCTTCTCCATCAGTAGTGACCTAACAAACAGGCTTCTCTTCCAGAGGTCACGTAACAACCAGGCTTCTCTGTAAGAGCTCACCTGACAAACATGCTTCTCATTATTAGGTCACAAAACAACCATCCTTCCATTTATGAGGTCACATAACACCCAAGCTTCTCTGTGAGAGCTCTTTAACAAACAGGTTTCTCAGTCACACATCACCTTACAAACTTCTCTGTCAGAGCTCATCTAACAACAAGCCTTCCACTGATACGATCTCCTAGAAAACAGTCTTCCCTTTAAGAGGTGACCTAAAAACCATGCTTCTCTGTCACATATAACCAGATAACCAGGCTTCTGTAAGAGCACCTAACCAACAGGCTTCTCCTTATTAGATCACCCAAAAACCAGCCTTCCCTGTATGAGGTCACGTAACAACCAGGATTCTCTGTACGCGCTCTGTATTAAACAGGTTTCTCTTTCAGACATCACCTGACAAGACTTCTCTGTGAGAAGTCATCTAACAAGAAGCCTTCCACTCATTACAGGTCACCTAACATTCAGTATTCCCTATAAGACGTGATTGAGCAACCATTCTTCTCTGTCAGAGACAACCTGATGAGCAGGCGTCTCTCTCAGATGTCACCTAACAATAGGTCTTCTCGGTCAGAGGTAACCTACCAGGCTTACCCTCATTATGGATCACATGACTACCAGGTTCCTCCTTACTGGAGATCACCTGACAACCACGCTTCTCTTTGTGAGGTCAGCAACCAACCAGTCTTCACTGTCAGAGATAATGTAACAACTTACCTTCTCTGTCAGAAGTCACCTCATCACCAGGCATCTCTTTTGGAGGTCACCTAAGCACCAGGCGTCTCTTTTGGATGTCACCTAACAACCAGTCTTCTCTTTATGAGGTCACATAACAATCAGGCTTCTCTGTAAGAGCTCTGTAACAAACAGGTTTCTCTGTCAGACATGACTTAACAAGAATTCTCTGTCAGACATCGCCTGACCACAAGCCTTCCACTCACTACAGATCACCCCACAATCAGTCTCCGATGGGAGACGTGACCTAAAAACCAAACTTCTCTCTCAGAGATAACCTGATAACCAGGCTTCTGTAAGAGCACGCCTAACCAAGGGGCTTCTCCTCATAAGATCACCCAACAACCAGTCTTCTCTTAAAGAGGTCACATAACAACAAGGCCTCTCTAGAGTCAAGCTTCACTGGAATGCTTCTTAGAGATAACCGAAGAACCAGGCTTCTCTTCACGAGGTCACCTACCAACCAGTCTTCACTGTCAGACATTACATAACAACCAACCTTATCCATCAGAAGTCACCTAAAAACCAGGCTTTTCTGTCAGAGCTCTCGTAACAAACAGGCTTCTCCTTCTTAGATCACCCAACAACCAGTTTCTCTTTATGAGGTCACATAATATCCAAGTGTTTCTCTAAGAGCTCACATAATAAACAGGCTTCTCCTTATTACAGATCACTTAACAGCAAGTTTTCTCTTTGTGAGGTCACCTACCAACAGTCTTCTCTGTCAGAACACTGCTAGGTAGACTTCTCTTTCCGAGGTCACTTAACAACCAGGCGGCTACTTTTTAGATCACCCAAAAAACAGTGTTCTCTCTATGAGTTCACCTACAAACCAGTCTTCTCTGACAGAGACAACCTTATAATCAAGATTCTATTTAAGAGCTGCCTTAACAAACAGCCTTCTCTGTCAGAGGTTGCCTCACAACCAGGCTTCTCCATCACATGTCACCTTAAAAACATGCTTCTCTGTCAGAGATCACCTAACAACCAAGCTTCTGTGTAAGTGGTCATGTAACAAACTGGTTTCTCTGTCAGACATCACCTAACAACAAGACTTCTCTGTCAGAAGTCATCTAACAACAAGGCGTCCACTTATTACAGATCACGTAACAGTCAGCCTTCCCTTTAAGAGGTGACCAAACCACCATGCTTGTCTGTCAGAGAGAACCTGATAACCAGGCTTCTCTCAGAGCTCGCCTAACAAACAGGTATCTCCTTATTAGATCACCCAACAACCAGTCTTCCCTTTATGAGGTCACATAACAACTAGGCTTCTCTGTAACAAGGCTTCTCTGTATGCCTCATTAGAGGTCACCGAACAACCAGGCTTCTTTATGAGGTCACCTACCAACAAGTCTTCACTGTCAGAGACTACATAACAATCAAGCTTCTCCATCAGTAGTGACCTAACAAACAGGCTTCTCTTCCAGAGGTCACGTAACAACCAGGCTTCTCTGTAAGAGCTCACCTGACAAACATGCTTCTCATTATTAGGTCACAAAACAACCATCCTTCCATTTATGAGGTCACATAACACCCAAGCTTCTCTGTGAGAGCTCTTTAACAAACAGGTTTCTCAGTCACACATCACCTTACAAACTTCTCTGTCAGAGCTCATCTAACAACAAGCCTTCCACTGATACGATCTCCTAGAAAACAGTCTTCCCTTTAAGAGGTGACCTAAAAACCATGCTTCTCTGTCACATATAACCAGATAACCAGGCTTCTGTAAGAGCACCTAACCAACAGGCTTCTCCTTATTAGATCACCCAAAAACCAGCCTTCCCTGTATGAGCTCACGTAACAACCAGGATTCTCTGTACGCGCTCTGTATTAAACAGGTTTCTCTTTCAGACATCACCTGACAAGACTTCTCTGTGAGAAGTCATCTAACAAGAAGCCTTCCACTCATTACAGGTCACCTAACATTCAGTATTCCCTATAAGACGTGATTGAGCAACCATTCTTCTCTGTCAGAGACAACCTGATGAGCAGGCGTCTCTCTCAGATGTCACCTAACAATAGGTCTTCTCGGTCAGAGGTAACCTACCAGGCTTACCCTCATTATGGATCACATGACTACCAGGTTCCTCCTTACTGGAGATCACCTGACAACCACGCTTCTCTTTGTGAGGTCAGCAACCAACCAGTCTTCACTGTCAGAGATAATGTAACAACTTACCTTCTCTGTCAGAAGTCACCTCATCACCAGGCATCTCTTTTGGAGGTCACCTAAGCACCAGGCGTCTCTTTTGGATGTCACCTAACAACCAGTCTTCTCTTTATGAGGTCACATAACAATCAGGCTTCTCTGTAAGAGCTCTGTAACAAACAGGTTTCTCTGTCAGACATGACTTAACAAGAATTCTCTGTCAGACATCGCCTGACCACAAGCCTTCCACTCACTACAGATCACCCCACAATCAGTCTCCGATGGGAGACGTGACCTAAAAACCAAACTTCTCTCTCAGAGATAACCTGATAACCAGGCTTCTGTAAGAGCACGCCTAACCAAGGGGCTTCTCCTCATAAGATCACCCAACAACCAGTCTTCTCTTAAAGAGGTCACATAACAACAAGGCCTCTCTAGAGTCAAGCTTCACTGGAATGCTTCTTAGAGATAACCGAAGAACCAGGCTTCTCTTCACGAGGTCACCTACCAACCAGTCTTCACTGTCAGACATTACATAACAACCAACCTTATCCATCAGAAGTCACCTAAAAACCAGGCTTTTCTGTCAGAGCTCTCGTAACAAACAGGCTTCTCCTTCTTAGATCACCCAACAACCAGTTTCTCTTTATGAGGTCACATAATATCCAAGTGTTTCTCTAAGAGCTCACATAATAAACAGGCTTCTCCTTATTACAGATCACTTAACAGCAAGTTTTCTCTTTGTGAGGTCACCTACCAACAGTCTTCTCTGTCAGAACACTGCTAGGTAGACTTCTCTTTCCGAGGTCACTTAACAACCAGGCGGCTACTTTTTAGATCACCCAAAAAACAGTGTTCTCTCTATGAGTTCACCTACAAACCAGTCTTCTCTGACAGAGACAACCTTATAATCAAGATTCTATTTAAGAGCTGCCTTAACAAACAGCCTTCTCTGTCAGAGGTTGCCTCACAACCAGGCTTCTCCATCACATGTCACCTTAAAAACATGCTTCTCTGTCAGAGATCACCTAACAACCAAGCTTCTGTGTAAGTGGTCATGTAACAAACTGGTTTCTCTGTCAGACATCACCTAACAACAAGACTTCTCTGTCAGAAGTCATCTAACAACAAGGCGTCCACTTATTACAGATCACGTAACAGTCAGCCTTCCCTTTAAGAGGTGACCAAACCACCATGCTTGTCTGTCAGAGAGAACCTGATAACCAGGCTTCTCTCAGAGCTCGCCTAACAAACAGGTATCTCCTTATTAGATCACCCAACAACCAGTCTTCCCTTTATGAGGTCACATAACAACTAGGCTTCTCTGTAACAAGGCTTCTCTGTATGCCTCATTAGAGGTCACCGAACAACCAGGCTTCTTTATGAGGTCACCTACCAACAAGTCTTCACTGTCAGAGACTACATAACAATCAAGCTTCTCCATCAGTAGTGACCTAACAAACAGGCTTCTCTTCCAGAGGTCACGTAACAACCAGGCTTCTCTGTAAGAGCTCACCTGACAAACATGCTTCTCATTATTAGGTCACAAAACAACCATCCTTCCATTTATGAGGTCACATAACACCCAAGCTTCTCTGTGAGAGCTCTTTAACAAACAGGTTTCTCAGTCACACATCACCTTACAAACTTCTCTGTCAGAGCTCATCTAACAACAAGCCTTCCACTGATACGATCTCCTAGAAAACAGTCTTCCCTTTAAGAGGTGACCTAAAAACCATGCTTCTCTGTCACATATAACCAGATAACCAGGCTTCTGTAAGAGCACCTAACCAACAGGCTTCTCCTTATTAGATCACCCAAAAACCAGCCTTCCCTGTATGAGCTCACGTAACAACCAGGATTCTCTGTACGCGCTCTGTATTAAACAGGTTTCTCTTTCAGACATCACCTGACAAGACTTCTCTGTGAGAAGTCATCTAACAAGAAGCCTTCCACTCATTACAGGTCACCTAACATTCAGTATTCCCTATAAGACGTGATTGAGCAACCATTCTTCTCTGTCAGAGACAACCTGATGAGCAGGCGTCTCTCTCAGATGTCACCTAACAATAGGTCTTCTCGGTCAGAGGTAACCTACCAGGCTTACCCTCATTATGGATCACATGACTACCAGGTTCCTCCTTACTGGAGATCACCTGACAACCACGCTTCTCTTTGTGAGGTCAGCAACCAACCAGTCTTCACTGTCAGAGATAATGTAACAACTTACCTTCTCTGTCAGAAGTCACCTCATCACCAGGCATCTCTTTTGGAGGTCACCTAAGCACCAGGCGTCTCTTTTGGATGTCACCTAACAACCAGTCTTCTCTTTATGAGGTCACATAACAATCAGGCTTCTCTGTAAGAGCTCTGTAACAAACAGGTTTCTCTGTCAGACATGACTTAACAAGAATTCTCTGTCAGACATCGTCTGACCACAAGCCTTCCACTCACTACAGATCACCCCACAATCAGTCTCCGATGGGAGACGTGACCTAAAAACCAAACTTCTCTCTCAGAGATAACCTGATAACCAGGCTTCTGTAAGAGCACGCCTAACCAAGGGGCTTCTCCTCATAAGATCACCCAACAACCAGTCTTCTCTTAAAGAGGTCACATAACAACAAGGCCTCTCTAGAGTCAAGCTTCACTGGAATGCTTCTTAGAGATAACCGAAGAACCAGGCTTCTCTTCACGAGGTCACCTACCAACCAGTCTTCACTGTCAGACATTACATAACAACCAACCTTATCCATCAGAAGTCACCTAAAAACCAGGCTTTTCTGTCAGAGCTCTCGTAACAAACAGGCTTCTCCTTCTTAGATCACCCAACAACCAGTTTCTCTTTATGAGGTCACATAATATCCAAGTGTTTCTCTAAGAGCTCACATAATAAACAGGCTTCTCCTTATTACAGATCACTTAACAGCAAGTTTTCTCTTTGTGAGGTCACCTACCAACAGTCTTCTCTGTCAGAACACTGCTAGGTAGACTTCTCTTTCCGAGGTCACTTAACAACCAGGCGGCTACTTTTTAGATCACCCAAAAAACAGTGTTCTCTCTATGAGTTCACCTACAAACCAGTCTTCTCTGACAGAGACAACCTTATAATCAAGATTCTATTTAAGAGCTGCCTTAACAAACAGCCTTCTCTGTCAGAGGTTGCCTCACAACCAGGCTTCTCCATCACATGTCACCTTAAAAACATGCTTCTCTGTCAGAGATCACCTAACAACCAAGCTTCTGTGTAAGTGGTCATGTAACAAACTGGTTTCTCTGTCAGACATCACCTAACAACAAGACTTCTCTGTCAGAAGTCATCTAACAACAAGGCGTCCACTTATTACAGATCACGTAACAGTCAGCCTTCCCTTTAAGAGGTGACCAAACCACCATGCTTGTCTGTCAGAGAGAACCTGATAACCAGGCTTCTCTCAGAGCTCGCCTAACAAACAGGTATCTCCTTATTAGATCACCCAACAACCAGTCTTCCCTTTATGAGGTCACATAACAACTAGGCTTCTCTGTAACAAGGCTTCTCTGTATGCCTCATTAGAGGTCACCGAACAACCAGGCTTCTTTATGAGGTCACCTACCAACAAGTCTTCACTGTCAGAGACTACATAACAATCAAGCTTCTCCATCAGTAGTGACCTAACAAACAGGCTTCTCTTCCAGAGGTCACGTAACAACCAGGCTTCTCTGTAAGAGCTCACCTGACAAACATGCTTCTCATTATTAGGTCACAAAACAACCATCCTTCCATTTATGAGGTCACATAACACCCAAGCTTCTCTGTGAGAGCTCTTTAACAAACAGGTTTCTCAGTCACACATCACCTTACAAACTTCTCTGTCAGAGCTCATCTAACAACAAGCCTTCCACTGATACGATCTCCTAGAAAACAGTCTTCCCTTTAAGAGGTGACCTAAAAACCATGCTTCTCTGTCACATATAACCAGATAACCAGGCTTCTGTAAGAGCACCTAACCAACAGGCTTCTCCTTATTAGATCACCCAAAAACCAGCCTTCCCTGTATGAGCTCACGTAACAACCAGGATTCTCTGTACGCGCTCTGTATTAAACAGGTTTCTCTTTCAGACATCACCTGACAAGACTTCTCTGTGAGAAGTCATCTAACAAGAAGCCTTCCACTCATTACAGGTCACCTAACATTCAGTATTCCCTATAAGACGTGATTGAGCAACCATTCTTCTCTGTCAGAGACAACCTGATGAGCAGGCGTCTCTCTCAGATGTCACCTAACAATAGGTCTTCTCGGTCAGAGGTAACCTACCAGGCTTACCCTCATTATGGATCACATGACTACCAGGTTCCTCCTTACTGGAGATCACCTGACAACCACGCTTCTCTTTGTGAGGTCAGCAACCAACCAGTCTTCACTGTCAGAGATAATGTAACAACTTACCTTCTCTGTCAGAAGTCACCTCATCACCAGGCATCTCTTTTGGAGGTCACCTAAGCACCAGGCGTCTCTTTTGGATGTCACCTAACAACCAGTCTTCTCTTTATGAGGTCACATAACAATCAGGCTTCTCTGTAAGAGCTCTGTAACAAACAGGTTTCTCTGTCAGACATGACTTAACAAGAATTCTCTGTCAGACATCGTCTGACCACAAGCCTTCCACTCACTACAGATCACCCCACAATCAGTCTCCGATGGGAGACGTGACCTAAAAACCAAACTTCTCTCTCAGAGATAACCTGATAACCAGGCTTCTGTAAGAGCACGCCTAACCAAGGGGCTTCTCCTCATAAGATCACCCAACAACCAGTCTTCTCTTAAAGAGGTCACATAACAACAAGGCCTCTCTAGAGTCAAGCTTCACTGGAATGCTTCTTAGAGATAACCGAAGAACCAGGCTTCTCTTCACGAGGTCACCTACCAACCAGTCTTCACTGTCAGACATTACATAACAACCAACCTTATCCATCAGAAGTCACCTAAAAACCAGGCTTTTCTGTCAGAGCTCTCGTAACAAACAGGCTTCTCCTTCTTAGATCACCCAACAACCAGTTTCTCTTTATGAGGTCACATAATATCCAAGTGTTTCTCTAAGAGCTCACATAATAAACAGGCTTCTCCTTATTACAGATCACTTAACAGCAAGTTTTCTCTTTGTGAGGTCACCTACCAACAGTCTTCTCTGTCAGAACACTGCTAGGTAGACTTCTCTTTCCGAGGTCACTTAACAACCAGGCGGCTACTTTTTAGATCACCCAAAAAACAGTGTTCTCTCTATGAGTTCACCTACAAACCAGTCTTCTCTGACAGAGACAACCTTATAATCAAGATTCTATTTAAGAGCTGCCTTAACAAACAGCCTTCTCTGTCAGAGGTTGCCTCACAACCAGGCTTCTCCATCACATGTCACCTTAAAAACATGCTTCTCTGTCAGAGATCACCTAACAACCAAGCTTCTGTGTAAGTGGTCATGTAACAAACTGGTTTCTCTGTCAGACATCACCTAACAACAAGACTTCTCTGTCAGAAGTCATCTAACAACAAGGCGTCCACTTATTACAGATCACGTAACAGTCAGCCTTCCCTTTAAGAGGTGACCAAACCACCATGCTTGTCTGTCAGAGAGAACCTGATAACCAGGCTTCTCTCAGAGCTCGCCTAACAAACAGGTATCTCCTTATTAGATCACCCAACAACCAGTCTTCCCTTTATGAGGTCACATAACAACTAGGCTTCTCTGTAACAAGGCTTCTCTGTATGCCTCATTAGAGGTCACCGAACAACCAGGCTTCTTTATGAGGTCACCTACCAACAAGTCTTCACTGTCAGAGACTACATAACAATCAAGCTTCTCCATCAGTAGTGACCTAACAAACAGGCTTCTCTTCCAGAGGTCACGTAACAACCAGGCTTCTCTGTAAGAGCTCACCTGACAAACATGCTTCTCATTATTAGGTCACAAAACAACCATCCTTCCATTTATGAGGTCACATAACACCCAAGCTTCTCTGTGAGAGCTCTTTAACAAACAGGTTTCTCAGTCACACATCACCTTACAAACTTCTCTGTCAGAGCTCATCTAACAACAAGCCTTCCACTGATACGATCTCCTAGAAAACAGTCTTCCCTTTAAGAGGTGACCTAAAAACCATGCTTCTCTGTCACATATAACCAGATAACCAGGCTTCTGTAAGAGCACCTAACCAACAGGCTTCTCCTTATTAGATCACCCAAAAACCAGCCTTCCCTGTATGAGCTCACGTAACAACCAGGATTCTCTGTACGCGCTCTGTATTAAACAGGTTTCTCTTTCAGACATCACCTGACAAGACTTCTCTGTGAGAAGTCATCTAACAAGAAGCCTTCCACTCATTACAGGTCACCTAACATTCAGTATTCCCTATAAGACGTGATTGAGCAACCATTCTTCTCTGTCAGAGACAACCTGATGAGCAGGCGTCTCTCTCAGATGTCACCTAACAATAGGTCTTCTCGGTCAGAGGTAACCTACCAGGCTTACCCTCATTATGGATCACATGACTACCAGGTTCCTCCTTACTGGAGATCACCTGACAACCACGCTTCTCTTTGTGAGGTCAGCAACCAACCAGTCTTCACTGTCAGAGATAATGTAACAACTTACCTTCTCTGTCAGAAGTCACCTCATCACCAGGCATCTCTTTTGGAGGTCACCTAAGCACCAGGCGTCTCTTTTGGATGTCACCTAACAACCAGTCTTCTCTTTATGAGGTCACATAACAATCAGGCTTCTCTGTAAGAGCTCTGTAACAAACAGGTTTCTCTGTCAGACATGACTTAACAAGAATTCTCTGTCAGACATCGCCTGACCACAAGCCTTCCACTCACTACAGATCACCCCACAATCAGTCTCCGATGGGAGACGTGACCTAAAAACCAAACTTCTCTCTCAGAGATAACCTGATAACCAGGCTTCTGTAAGAGCACGCCTAACCAAGGGGCTTCTCCTCATAAGATCACCCAACAACCAGTCTTCTCTTAAAGAGGTCACATAACAACAAGGCCTCTCTAGAGTCAAGCTTCACTGGAATGCTTCTTAGAGATAACCGAAGAACCAGGCTTCTCTTCACGAGGTCACCTACCAACCAGTCTTCACTGTCAGACATTACATAACAACCAACCTTATCCATCAGAAGTCACCTAAAAACCAGGCTTTTCTGTCAGAGCTCTCGTAACAAACAGGCTTCTCCTTCTTAGATCACCCAACAACCAGTTTCTCTTTATGAGGTCACATAATATCCAAGTGTTTCTCTAAGAGCTCACATAATAAACAGGCTTCTCCTTATTACAGATCACTTAACAGCAAGTTTTCTCTTTGTGAGGTCACCTACCAACAGTCTTCTCTGTCAGAACACTGCTAGGTAGACTTCTCTTTCCGAGGTCACTTAACAACCAGGCGGCTACTTTTTAGATCACCCAAAAAACAGTGTTCTCTCTATGAGTTCACCTACAAACCAGTCTTCTCTGACAGAGACAACCTTATAATCAAGATTCTATTTAAGAGCTGCCTTAACAAACAGCCTTCTCTGTCAGAGGTTGCCTCACAACCAGGCTTCTCCATCACATGTCACCTTAAAAACATGCTTCTCTGTCAGAGATCACCTAACAACCAAGCTTCTGTGTAAGTGGTCATGTAACAAACTGGTTTCTCTGTCAGACATCACCTAACAACAAGACTTCTCTGTCAGAAGTCATCTAACAACAAGGCGTCCACTTATTACAGATCACGTAACAGTCAGCCTTCCCTTTAAGAGGTGACCAAACCACCATGCTTGTCTGTCAGAGAGAACCTGATAACCAGGCTTCTCTCAGAGCTCGCCTAACAAACAGGTATCTCCTTATTAGATCACCCAACAACCAGTCTTCCCTTTATGAGGTCACATAACAACTAGGCTTCTCTGTAACAAGGCTTCTCTGTATGCCTCATTAGAGGTCACCGAAC
This sequence comes from Manis pentadactyla, assembly GCF_030020395.1. Classification (NCBI taxonomy): domain Eukaryota; kingdom Metazoa; phylum Chordata; class Mammalia; order Pholidota; family Manidae; genus Manis; species Manis pentadactyla. The sequence continues at coordinate 104,020,243 of NC_080022.1, read as the reverse complement.
AACCAGGCTTCTTTATGAGGTCACCTACCAACAAGTCTTCACTGTCAGAGACTACATAACAATCAAGCTTCTCCATCAGTAGTGACCTAACAAACAGGCTTCTCTTCCAGAGGTCACGTAACAACCAGGCTTCTCTGTAAGAGCTCACCTGACAAACATGCTTCTCATTATTAGGTCACAAAACAACCATCCTTCCATTTATGAGGTCACATAACACCCAAGCTTCTCTGTGAGAGCTCTTTAACAAACAGGTTTCTCAGTCACACATCACCTTACAAAATTCTCTGTCAGAGCTCATCTAACAACAAGCCTTCCACTGATACGATCTCCTAGAAAACAGTCTTCCCTTTAAGAGGTGACCTAAAAACCATGCTTCTCTGTCACATATAACCAGATAACCAGGCTTCTGTAAGAGCACCTAACCAACAGGCTTCTCCTTATTAGATCACCCAAAAACCAGCCTTCCCTGTATGAGCTCACGTAACAACCAGGATTCTCTGTACGCGCTCTGTATTAAACAGGTTTCTCTTTCAGACATCACCTGACAAGACTTCTCTGTGAGAAGTCATCTAACAAGAAGCCTTCCACTCATTACAGGTCACCTAACATTCAGTATTCCCTATAAGACGTGATTGAGCAACCATTCTTCTCTGTCAGAGACAACCTGATGAGCAGGCGTCTCTCTCAGATGTCACCTAACAATAGGTCTTCTCGGTCAGAGGTAACCTACCAGGCTTACCCTCATTATGGATCACATGACTACCAGGTTCCTCCTTACTGGAGATCACCTGACAACCACGCTTCTCTTTGTGAGGTCAGCAACCAACCAGTCTTCACTGTCAGAGATAATGTAACAACTTACCTTCTCTGTCAGAAGTCACCTCATCACCAGGCATCTCTTTTGGAGGTCACCTAAGCACCAGGCGTCTCTTTTGGATGTCACCTAACAACCAGTCTTCTCTTTATGAGGTCACATAACAATCAGGCTTCTCTGTAAGAGCTCTGTAACAAACAGGTTTCTCTGTCAGACATGACTTAACAAGAATTCTCTGTCAGACATCGCCTGACCACAAGCCTTCCACTCACTACAGATCACCCCACAATCAGTCTCCGATGGGAGACGTGACCTAAAAACCAAACTTCTCTCTCAGAGATAACCTGATAACCAGGCTTCTGTAAGAGCACGCCTAACCAAGGGGCTTCTCCTCATAAGATCACCCAACAACCAGTCTTCTCTTAAAGAGGTCACATAACAACAAGGCCTCTCTAGAGTCAAGCTTCACTGGAATGCTTCTTAGAGATAACCGAAGAACCAGGCTTCTCTTCACGAGGTCACCTACCAACCAGTCTTCACTGTCAGACATTACATAACAACCAACCTTATCCATCAGAAGTCACCTAAAAACCAGGCTTTTCTGTCAGAGCTCTCGTAACAAACAGGCTTCTCCTTCTTAGATCACCCAACAACCAGTTTCTCTTTATGAGGTCACATAATATCCAAGTGTTTCTCTAAGAGCTCACATAATAAACAGGCTTCTCCTTATTACAGATCACTTAACAGCAAGTTTTCTCTTTGTGAGGTCACCTACCAACAGTCTTCTCTGTCAGAACACTGCTAGGTAGACTTCTCTTTCCGAGGTCACTTAACAACCAGGCGGCTACTTTTTAGATCACCCAAAAAACAGTGTTCTCTCTATGAGTTCACCTACAAACCAGTCTTCTCTGACAGAGACAACCTTATAATCAAGATTCTATTTAAGAGCTGCCTTAACAAACAGCCTTCTCTGTCAGAGGTTGCCTCACAACCAGGCTTCTCCATCACATGTCACCTTAAAAACATGCTTCTCTGTCAGAGATCACCTAACAACCAAGCTTCTGTGTAAGTGGTCATGTAACAAACTGGTTTCTCTGTCAGACATCACCTAACAACAAGACTTCTCTGTCAGAAGTCATCTAACAACAAGGCGTCCACTTATTACAGATCACGTAACAGTCAGCCTTCCCTTTAAGAGGTGACCAAACCACCATGCTTGTCTGTCAGAGAGAACCTGATAACCAGGCTTCTCTCAGAGCTCGCCTAACAAACAGGTATCTCCTTATTAGATCACCCAACAACCAGTCTTCCCTTTATGAGGTCACATAACAACTAGGCTTCTCTGTAACAAGGCTTCTCTGTATGCCTCATTAGAGGTCACCGAACAACCAGGCTTCTTTATGAGGTCACCTACCAACAAGTCTTCACTGTCAGAGACTACATAACAATCAAGCTTCTCCATCAGTAGTGACCTAACAAACAGGCTTCTCTTCCAGAGGTCACGTAACAACCAGGCTTCTCTGTAAGAGCTCACCTGACAAACATGCTTCTCATTATTAGGTCACAAAACAACCATCCTTCCATTTATGAGGTCACATAACACCCAAGCTTCTCTGTGAGAGCTCTTTAACAAACAGGTTTCTCAGTCACACATCACCTTACAAACTTCTCTGTCAGAGCTCATCTAACAACAAGCCTTCCACTGATACGATCTCCTAGAAAACAGTCTTCCCTTTAAGAGGTGACCTAAAAACCATGCTTCTCTGTCACATATAACCAGATAACCAGGCTTCTGTAAGAGCACCTAACCAACAGGCTTCTCCTTATTAGATCACCCAAAAACCAGCCTTCCCTGTATGAGCTCACGTAACAACCAGGATTCTCTGTACGCGCTCTGTATTAAACAGGTTTCTCTTTCAGACATCACCTGACAAGACTTCTCTGTGAGAAGTCATCTAACAAGAAGCCTTCCACTCATTACAGGTCACCTAACATTCAGTATTCCCTATAAGACGTGATTGAGCAACCATTCTTCTCTGTCAGAGACAACCTGATGAGCAGGCGTCTCTCTCAGATGTCACCTAACAATAGGTCTTCTCGGTCAGAGGTAACCTACCAGGCTTACCCTCATTATGGATCACATGACTACCAGGTTCCTCCTTACTGGAGATCACCTGACAACCACGCTTCTCTTTGTGAGGTCAGCAACCAACCAGTCTTCACTGTCAGAGATAATGTAACAACTTACCTTCTCTGTCAGAAGTCACCTCATCACCAGGCATCTCTTTTGGAGGTCACCTAAGCACCAGGCGTCTCTTTTGGATGTCACCTAACAACCAGTCTTCTCTTTATGAGGTCACATAACAATCAGGCTTCTCTGTAAGAGCTCTGTAACAAACAGGTTTCTCTGTCAGACATGACTTAACAAGAATTCTCTGTCAGACATCGCCTGACCACAAGCCTTCCACTCACTACAGATCACCCCACAATCAGTCTCCGATGGGAGACGTGACCTAAAAACCAAACTTCTCTCTCAGAGATAACCTGATAACCAGGCTTCTGTAAGAGCACGCCTAACCAAGGGGCTTCTCCTCATAAGATCACCCAACAACCAGTCTTCTCTTAAAGAGGTCACATAACAACAAGGCCTCTCTAGAGTCAAGCTTCACTGGAATGCTTCTTAGAGATAACCGAAGAACCAGGCTTCTCTTCACGAGGTCACCTACCAACCAGTCTTCACTGTCAGACATTACATAACAACCAACCTTATCCATCAGAAGTCACCTAAAAACCAGGCTTTTCTGTCAGAGCTCTCGTAACAAACAGGCTTCTCCTTCTTAGATCACCCAACAACCAGTTTCTCTTTATGAGGTCACATAATATCCAAGTGTTTCTCTAAGAGCTCACATAATAAACAGGCTTCTCCTTATTACAGATCACTTAACAGCAAGTTTTCTCTTTGTGAGGTCACCTACCAACAGTCTTCTCTGTCAGAACACTGCTAGGTAGACTTCTCTTTCCGAGGTCACTTAACAACCAGGCGGCTACTTTTTAGATCACCCAAAAAACAGTGTTCTCTCTATGAGTTCACCTACAAACCAGTCTTCTCTGACAGAGACAACCTTATAATCAAGATTCTATTTAAGAGCTGCCTTAACAAACAGCCTTCTCTGTCAGAGGTTGCCTCACAACCAGGCTTCTCCATCACATGTCACCTTAAAAACATGCTTCTCTGTCAGAGATCACCTAACAACCAAGCTTCTGTGTAAGTGGTCATGTAACAAACTGGTTTCTCTGTCAGACATCACCTAACAACAAGACTTCTCTGTCAGAAGTCATCTAACAACAAGGCGTCCACTTATTACAGATCACGTAACAGTCAGCCTTCCCTTTAAGAGGTGACCAAACCACCATGCTTGTCTGTCAGAGAGAACCTGATAACCAGGCTTCTCTCAGAGCTCGCCTAACAAACAGGTATCTCCTTATTAGATCACCCAACAACCAGTCTTCCCTTTATGAGGTCACATAACAACTAGGCTTCTCTGTAACAAGGCTTCTCTGTATGCCTCATTAGAGGTCACCGAACAACCAGGCTTCTTTATGAGGTCACCTACCAACAAGTCTTCACTGTCAGAGACTACATAACAATCAAGCTTCTCCATCAGTAGTGACCTAACAAACAGGCTTCTCTTCCAGAGGTCACGTAACAACCAGGCTTCTCTGTAAGAGCTCACCTGACAAACATGCTTCTCATTATTAGGTCACAAAACAACCATCCTTCCATTTATGAGGTCACATAACACCCAAGCTTCTCTGTGAGAGCTCTTTAACAAACAGGTTTCTCAGTCACACATCACCTTACAAACTTCTCTGTCAGAGCTCATCTAACAACAAGCCTTCCACTGATACGATCTCCTAGAAAACAGTCTTCCCTTTAAGAGGTGACCTAAAAACCATGCTTCTCTGTCACATATAACCAGATAACCAGGCTTCTGTAAGAGCACCTAACCAACAGGCTTCTCCTTATTAGATCACCCAAAAACCAGCCTTCCCTGTATGAGCTCACGTAACAACCAGGATTCTCTGTACGCGCTCTGTATTAAACAGGTTTCTCTTTCAGACATCACCTGACAAGACTTCTCTGTGAGAAGTCATCTAACAAGAAGCCTTCCACTCATTACAGGTCACCTAACATTCAGTATTCCCTATAAGACGTGATTGAGCAACCATTCTTCTCTGTCAGAGACAACCTGATGAGCAGGCGTCTCTCTCAGATGTCACCTAACAATAGGTCTTCTCGGTCAGAGGTAACCTACCAGGCTTACCCTCATTATGGATCACATGACTACCAGGTTCCTCCTTACTGGAGATCACCTGACAACCACGCTTCTCTTTGTGAGGTCAGCAACCAACCAGTCTTCACTGTCAGAGATAATGTAACAACTTACCTTCTCTGTCAGAAGTCACCTCATCACCAGGCATCTCTTTTGGAGGTCACCTAAGCACCAGGCGTCTCTTTTGGATGTCACCTAACAACCAGTCTTCTCTTTATGAGGTCACATAACAATCAGGCTTCTCTGTAAGAGCTCTGTAACAAACAGGTTTCTCTGTCAGACATGACTTAACAAGAATTCTCTGTCAGACATCGCCTGACCACAAGCCTTCCACTCACTACAGATCACCCCACAATCAGTCTCCGATGGGAGACGTGACCTAAAAACCAAACTTCTCTCTCAGAGATAACCTGATAACCAGGCTTCTGTAAGAGCACGCCTAACCAAGGGGCTTCTCCTCATAAGATCACCCAACAACCAGTCTTCTCTTAAAGAGGTCACATAACAACAAGGCCTCTCTAGAGTCAAGCTTCACTGGAATGCTTCTTAGAGATAACCGAAGAACCAGGCTTCTCTTCACGAGGTCACCTACCAACCAGTCTTCACTGTCAGACATTACATAACAACCAACCTTATCCATCAGAAGTCACCTAAAAACCAGGCTTTTCTGTCAGAGCTCTCGTAACAAACAGGCTTCTCCTTCTTAGATCACCCAACAACCAGTTTCTCTTTATGAGGTCACATAATATCCAAGTGTTTCTCTAAGAGCTCACATAATAAACAGGCTTCTCCTTATTACAGATCACTTAACAGCAAGTTTTCTCTTTGTGAGGTCACCTACCAACAGTCTTCTCTGTCAGAACACTGCTAGGTAGACTTCTCTTTCCGAGGTCACTTAACAACCAGGCGGCTACTTTTTAGATCACCCAAAAAACAGTGTTCTCTCTATGAGTTCACCTACAAACCAGTCTTCTCTGACAGAGACAACCTTATAATCAAGATTCTATTTAAGAGCTGCCTTAACAAACAGCCTTCTCTGTCAGAGGTTGCCTCACAACCAGGCTTCTCCATCACATGTCACCTTAAAAACATGCTTCTCTGTCAGAGATCACCTAACAACCAAGCTTCTGTGTAAGTGGTCATGTAACAAACTGGTTTCTCTGTCAGACATCACCTAACAACAAGACTTCTCTGTCAGAAGTCATCTAACAACAAGGCGTCCACTTATTACAGATCACGTAACAGTCAGCCTTCCCTTTAAGAGGTGACCAAACCACCATGCTTGTCTGTCAGAGAGAACCTGATAACCAGGCTTCTCTCAGAGCTCGCCTAACAAACAGGTATCTCCTTATTAGATCACCCAACAACCAGTCTTCCCTTTATGAGGTCACATAACAACTAGGCTTCTCTGTAACAAGGCTTCTCTGTATGCCTCATTAGAGGTCACCGAACAACCAGGCTTCTTTATGAGGTCACCTACCAACAAGTCTTCACTGTCAGAGACTACATAACAATCAAGCTTCTCCATCAGTAGTGACCTAACAAACAGGCTTCTCTTCCAGAGGTCACGTAACAACCAGGCTTCTCTGTAAGAGCTCACCTGACAAACATGCTTCTCATTATTAGGTCACAAAACAACCATCCTTCCATTTATGAGGTCACATAACACCCAAGCTTCTCTGTGAGAGCTCTTTAACAAACAGGTTTCTCAGTCACACATCACCTTACAAACTTCTCTGTCAGAGCTCATCTAACAACAAGCCTTCCACTGATACGATCTCCTAGAAAACAGTCTTCCCTTTAAGAGGTGACCTAAAAACCATGCTTCTCTGTCACATATAACCAGATAACCAGGCTTCTGTAAGAGCACCTAACCAACAGGCTTCTCCTTATTAGATCACCCAAAAACCAGCCTTCCCTGTATGAGGTCACGTAACAACCAGGATTCTCTGTACGCGCTCTGTATTAAACAGGTTTCTCTTTCAGACATCACCTGACAAGACTTCTCTGTGAGAAGTCATCTAACAAGAAGCCTTCCACTCATTACAGGTCACCTAACATTCAGTATTCCCTATAAGACGTGATTGAGCAACCATTCTTCTCTGTCAGAGACAACCTGATGAGCAGGCGTCTCTCTCAGATGTCACCTAACAATAGGTCTTCTCGGTCAGAGGTAACCTACCAGGCTTACCCTCATTATGGATCACATGACTACCAGGTTCCTCCTTACTGGAGATCACCTGACAACCACGCTTCTCTTTGTGAGGTCAGCAACCAACCAGTCTTCACTGTCAGAGATAATGTAACAACTTACCTTCTCTGTCAGAAGTCACCTCATCACCAGGCATCTCTTTTGGAGGTCACCTAAGCACCAGGCGTCTCTTTTGGATGTCACCTAACAACCAGTCTTCTCTTTATGAGGTCACATAACAATCAGGCTTCTCTGTAAGAGCTCTGTAACAAACAGGTTTCTCTGTCAGACATGACTTAACAAGAATTCTCTGTCAGACATCGCCTGACCACAAGCCTTCCACTCACTACAGATCACCCCACAATCAGTCTCCGATGGGAGACGTGACCTAAAAACCAAACTTCTCTCTCAGAGATAACCTGATAACCAGGCTTCTGTAAGAGCACGCCTAACCAAGGGGCTTCTCCTCATAAGATCACCCAACAACCAGTCTTCTCTTAAAGAGGTCACATAACAACAAGGCCTCTCTAGAGTCAAGCTTCACTGGAATGCTTCTTAGAGATAACCGAAGAACCAGGCTTCTCTTCACGAGGTCACCTACCAACCAGTCTTCACTGTCAGACATTACATAACAACCAACCTTATCCATCAGAAGTCACCTAAAAACCAGGCTTTTCTGTCAGAGCTCTCGTAACAAACAGGCTTCTCCTTCTTAGATCACCCAACAACCAGTTTCTCTTTATGAGGTCACATAATATCCAAGTGTTTCTCTAAGAGCTCACATAATAAACAGGCTTCTCCTTATTACAGATCACTTAACAGCAAGTTTTCTCTTTGTGAGGTCACCTACCAACAGTCTTCTCTGTCAGAACACTGCTAGGTAGACTTCTCTTTCCGAGGTCACTTAACAACCAGGCGGCTACTTTTTAGATCACCCAAAAAACAGTGTTCTCTCTATGAGTTCACCTACAAACCAGTCTTCTCTGACAGAGACAACCTTATAATCAAGATTCTATTTAAGAGCTGCCTTAACAAACAGCCTTCTCTGTCAGAGGTTGCCTCACAACCAGGCTTCTCCATCACATGTCACCTTAAAAACATGCTTCTCTGTCAGAGATCACCTAACAACCAAGCTTCTGTGTAAGTGGTCATGTAACAAACTGGTTTCTCTGTCAGACATCACCTAACAACAAGACTTCTCTGTCAGAAGTCATCTAACAACAAGGCGTCCACTTATTACAGATCACGTAACAGTCAGCCTTCCCTTTAAGAGGTGACCAAACCACCATGCTTGTCTGTCAGAGAGAACCTGATAACCAGGCTTCTCTCAGAGCTCGCCTAACAAACAGGTATCTCCTTATTAGATCACCCAACAACCAGTCTTCCCTTTATGAGGTCACATAACAACTAGGCTTCTCTGTAACAAGGCTTCTCTGTATGCCTCATTAGAGGTCACCGAACAACCAGGCTTCTTTATGAGGTCACCTACCAACAAGTCTTCACTGTCAGAGACTACATAACAATCAAGCTTCTCCATCAGTAGTGACCTAACAAACAGGCTTCTCTTCCAGAGGTCACGTAACAACCAGGCTTCTCTGTAAGAGCTCACCTGACAAACATGCTTCTCATTATTAGGTCACAAAACAACCATCCTTCCATTTATGAGGTCACATAACACCCAAGCTTCTCTGTGAGAGCTCTTTAACAAACAGGTTTCTCAGTCACACATCACCTTACAAACTTCTCTGTCAGAGCTCATCTAACAACAAGCCTTCCACTGATACGATCTCCTAGAAAACAGTCTTCCCTTTAAGAGGTGACCTAAAAACCATGCTTCTCTGTCACATATAACCAGATAACCAGGCTTCTGTAAGAGCACCTAACCAACAGGCTTCTCCTTATTAGATCACCCAAAAACCAGCCTTCCCTGTATGAGCTCACGTAACAACCAGGATTCTCTGTACGCGCTCTGTATTAAACAGGTTTCTCTTTCAGACATCACCTGACAAGACTTCTCTGTGAGAAGTCATCTAACAAGAAGCCTTCCACTCATTACAGGTCACCTAACATTCAGTATTCCCTATAAGACGTGATTGAGCAACCATTCTTCTCTGTCAGAGACAACCTGATGAGCAGGCGTCTCTCTCAGATGTCACCTAACAATAGGTCTTCTCGGTCAGAGGTAACCTACCAGGCTTACCCTCATTATGGATCACATGACTACCAGGTTCCTCCTTACTGGAGATCACCTGACAACCACGCTTCTCTTTGTGAGGTCAGCAACCAACCAGTCTTCACTGTCAGAGATAATGTAACAACTTACCTTCTCTGTCAGAAGTCACCTCATCACCAGGCATCTCTTTTGGAGGTCACCTAAGCACCAGGCGTCTCTTTTGGATGTCACCTAACAACCAGTCTTCTCTTTATGAGGTCACATAACAATCAGGCTTCTCTGTAAGAGCTCTGTAACAAACAGGTTTCTCTGTCAGACATGACTTAACAAGAATTCTCTGTCAGACATCGTCTGACCACAAGCCTTCCACTCACTACAGATCACCCCACAATCAGTCTCCGATGGGAGACGTGACCTAAAAACCAAACTTCTCTCTCAGAGATAACCTGATAACCAGGCTTCTGTAAGAGCACGCCTAACCAAGGGGCTTCTCCTCATAAGATCACCCAACAACCAGTCTTCTCTTAAAGAGGTCACATAACAACAAGGCCTCTCTAGAGTCAAGCTTCACTGGAATGCTTCTTAGAGATAACCGAAGAACCAGGCTTCTCTTCACGAGGTCACCTACCAACCAGTCTTCACTGTCAGACATTACATAACAACCAACCTTATCCATCAGAAGTCACCTAAAAACCAGGCTTTTCTGTCAGAGCTCTCGTAACAAACAGGCTTCTCCTTCTTAGATCACCCAACAACCAGTTTCTCTTTATGAGGTCACATAATATCCAAGTGTTTCTCTAAGAGCTCACATAATAAACAGGCTTCTCCTTATTACAGATCACTTAACAGCAAGTTTTCTCTTTGTGAGGTCACCTACCAACAGTCTTCTCTGTCAGAACACTGCTAGGTAGACTTCTCTTTCCGAGGTCACTTAACAACCAGGCGGCTACTTTTTAGATCACCCAAAAAACAGTGTTCTCTCTATGAGTTCACCTACAAACCAGTCTTCTCTGACAGAGACAACCTTATAATCAAGATTCTATTTAAGAGCTGCCTTAACAAACAGCCTTCTCTGTCAGAGGTTGCCTCACAACCAGGCTTCTCCATCACATGTCACCTTAAAAACATGCTTCTCTGTCAGAGATCACCTAACAACCAAGCTTCTGTGTAAGTGGTCATGTAACAAACTGGTTTCTCTGTCAGACATCACCTAACAACAAGACTTCTCTGTCAGAAGTCATCTAACAACAAGGCGTCCACTTATTACAGATCACGTAACAGTCAGCCTTCCCTTTAAGAGGTGACCAAACCACCATGCTTGTCTGTCAGAGAGAACCTGATAACCAGGCTTCTCTCAGAGCTCGCCTAACAAACAGGTATCTCCTTATTAGATCACCCAACAACCAGTCTTCCCTTTATGAGGTCACATAACAACTAGGCTTCTCTGTAACAAGGCTTCTCTGTATGCCTCATTAGAGGTCACCGAACAACCAGGCTTCTTTATGAGGTCACCTACCAACAAGTCTTCACTGTCAGAGACTACATAACAATCAAGCTTCTCCATCAGTAGTGACCTAACAAACAGGCTTCTCTTCCAGAGGTCACGTAACAACCAGGCTTCTCTGTAAGAGCTCACCTGACAAACATGCTTCTCATTATTAGGTCACAAAACAACCATCCTTCCATTTATGAGGTCACATAACACCCAAGCTTCTCTGTGAGAGCTCTTTAACAAACAGGTTTCTCAGTCACACATCACCTTACAAACTTCTCTGTCAGAGCTCATCTAACAACAAGCCTTCCACTGATACGATCTCCTAGAAAACAGTCTTCCCTTTAAGAGGTGACCTAAAAACCATGCTTCTCTGTCACATATAACCAGATAACCAGGCTTCTGTAAGAGCACCTAACCAACAGGCTTCTCCTTATTAGATCACCCAAAAACCAGCCTTCCCTGTATGAGCTCACGTAACAACCAGGATTCTCTGTACGCGCTCTGTATTAAACAGGTTTCTCTTTCAGACATCACCTGACAAGACTTCTCTGTGAGAAGTCATCTAACAAGAAGCCTTCCACTCATTACAGGTCACCTAACATTCAGTATTCCCTATAAGACGTGATTGAGCAACCATTCTTCTCTGTCAGAGACAACCTGATGAGCAGGCGTCTCTCTCAGATGTCACCTAACAATAGGTCTTCTCGGTCAGAGGTAACCTACCAGGCTTACCCTCATTATGGATCACATGACTACCAGGTTCCTCCTTACTGGAGATCACCTGACAACCACGCTTCTCTTTGTGAGGTCAGCAACCAACCAGTCTTCACTGTCAGAGATAATGTAACAACTTACCTTCTCTGTCAGAAGTCACCTCATCACCAGGCATCTCTTTTGGAGGTCACCTAAGCACCAGGCGTCTCTTTTGGATGTCACCTAACAACCAGTCTTCTCTTTATGAGGTCACATAACAATCAGGCTTCTCTGTAAGAGCTCTGTAACAAACAGGTTTCTCTGTCAGACATGACTTAACAAGAATTCTCTGTCAGACATCGTCTGACCACAAGCCTTCCACTCACTACAGATCACCCCACAATCAGTCTCCGATGGGAGACGTGACCTAAAAACCAAACTTCTCTCTCAGAGATAACCTGATAACCAGGCTTCTGTAAGAGCACGCCTAACCAAGGGGCTTCTCCTCATAAGATCACCCAACAACCAGTCTTCTCTTAAAGAGGTCACATAACAACAAGGCCTCTCTAGAGTCAAGCTTCACTGGAATGCTTCTTAGAGATAACCGAAGAACCAGGCTTCTCTTCACGAGGTCACCTACCAACCAGTCTTCACTGTCAGACATTACATAACAACCAACCTTATCCATCAGAAGTCACCTAAAAACCAGGCTTTTCTGTCAGAGCTCTCGTAACAAACAGGCTTCTCCTTCTTAGATCACCCAACAACCAGTTTCTCTTTATGAGGTCACATAATATCCAAGTGTTTCTCTAAGAGCTCACATAATAAACAGGCTTCTCCTTATTACAGATCACTTAACAGCAAGTTTTCTCTTTGTGAGGTCACCTACCAACAGTCTTCTCTGTCAGAACACTGCTAGGTAGACTTCTCTTTCCGAGGTCACTTAACAACCAGGCGGCTACTTTTTAGATCACCCAAAAAACAGTGTTCTCTCTATGAGTTCACCTACAAACCAGTCTTCTCTGACAGAGACAACCTTATAATCAAGATTCTATTTAAGAGCTGCCTTAACAAACAGCCTTCTCTGTCAGAGGTTGCCTCACAACCAGGCTTCTCCATCACATGTCACCTTAAAAACATGCTTCTCTGTCAGAGATCACCTAACAACCAAGCTTCTGTGTAAGTGGTCATGTAACAAACTGGTTTCTCTGTCAGACATCACCTAACAACAAGACTTCTCTGTCAGAAGTCATCTAACAACAAGGCGTCCACTTATTACAGATCACGTAACAGTCAGCCTTCCCTTTAAGAGGTGACCAAACCACCATGCTTGTCTGTCAGAGAGAACCTGATAACCAGGCTTCTCTCAGAGCTCGCCTAACAAACAGGTATCTCCTTATTAGATCACCCAACAACCAGTCTTCCCTTTATGAGGTCACATAACAACTAGGCTTCTCTGTAACAAGGCTTCTCTGTATGCCTCATTAGAGGTCACCGAACAACCAGGCTTCTTTATGAGGTCACCTACCAACAAGTCTTCACTGTCAGAGACTACATAACAATCAAGCTTCTCCATCAGTAGTGACCTAACAAACAGGCTTCTCTTCCAGAGGTCACGTAACAACCAGGCTTCTCTGTAAGAGCTCACCTGACAAACATGCTTCTCATTATTAGGTCACAAAACAACCATCCTTCCATTTATGAGGTCACATAACACCCAAGCTTCTCTGTGAGAGCTCTTTAACAAACAGGTTTCTCAGTCACACATCACCTTACAAACTTCTCTGTCAGAGCTCATCTAACAACAAGCCTTCCACTGATACGATCTCCTAGAAAACAGTCTTCCCTTTAAGAGGTGACCTAAAAACCATGCTTCTCTGTCACATATAACCAGATAACCAGGCTTCTGTAAGAGCACCTAACCAACAGGCTTCTCCTTATTAGATCACCCAAAAACCAGCCTTCCCTGTATGAGCTCACGTAACAACCAGGATTCTCTGTACGCGCTCTGTATTAAACAGGTTTCTCTTTCAGACATCACCTGACAAGACTTCTCTGTGAGAAGTCATCTAACAAGAAGCCTTCCACTCATTACAGGTCACCTAACATTCAGTATTCCCTATAAGACGTGATTGAGCAACCATTCTTCTCTGTCAGAGACAACCTGATGAGCAGGCGTCTCTCTCAGATGTCACCTAACAATAGGTCTTCTCGGTCAGAGGTAACCTACCAGGCTTACCCTCATTATGGATCACATGACTACCAGGTTCCTCCTTACTGGAGATCACCTGACAACCACGCTTCTCTTTGTGAGGTCAGCAACCAACCAGTCTTCACTGTCAGAGATAATGTAACAACTTACCTTCTCTGTCAGAAGTCACCTCATCACCAGGCATCTCTTTTGGAGGTCACCTAAGCACCAGGCGTCTCTTTTGGATGTCACCTAACAACCAGTCTTCTCTTTATGAGGTCACATAACAATCAGGCTTCTCTGTAAGAGCTCTGTAACAAACAGGTTTCTCTGTCAGACATGACTTAACAAGAATTCTCTGTCAGACATCGTCTGACCACAAGCCTTCCACTCACTACAGATCACCCCACAATCAGTCTCCGATGGGAGACGTGACCTAAAAACCAAACTTCTCTCTCAGAGATAACCTGATAACCAGGCTTCTGTAAGAGCACGCCTAACCAAGGGGCTTCTCCTCATAAGATCACCCAACAACCAGTCTTCTCTTAAAGAGGTCACATAACAACAAGGCCTCTCTAGAGTCAAGCTTCACTGGAATGCTTCTTAGAGATAACCGAAGAACCAGGCTTCTCTTCACGAGGTCACCTACCAACCAGTCTTCACTGTCAGACATTACATAACAACCAACCTTATCCATCAGAAGTCACCTAAAAACCAGGCTTTTCTGTCAGAGCTCTCGTAACAAACAGGCTTCTCCTTCTTAGATCACCCAACAACCAGTTTCTCTTTATGAGGTCACATAATATCCAAGTGTTTCTCTAAGAGCTCACATAATAAACAGGCTTCTCCTTATTACAGATCACTTAACAGCAAGTTTTCTCTTTGTGAGGTCACCTACCAACAGTCTTCTCTGTCAGAACACTGCTAGGTAGACTTCTCTTTCCGAGGTCACTTAACAACCAGGCGGCTACTTTTTAGATCACCCAAAAAACAGTGTTCTCTCTATGAGTTCACCTACAAACCAGTCTTCTCTGACAGAGACAACCTTATAATCAAGATTCTATTTAAGAGCTGCCTTAACAAACAGCCTTCTCTGTCAGAGGTTGCCTCACAACCAGGCTTCTCCATCACATGTCACCTTAAAAACATGCTTCTCTGTCAGAGATCACCTAACAACCAAGCTTCTGTGTAAGTGGTCATGTAACAAACTGGTTTCTCTGTCAGACATCACCTAACAACAAGACTTCTCTGTCAGAAGTCATCTAACAACAAGGCGTCCACTTATTACAGATCACGTAACAGTCAGCCTTCCCTTTAAGAGGTGACCAAACCACCATGCTTGTCTGTCAGAGAGAACCTGATAACCAGGCTTCTCTCAGAGCTCGCCTAACAAACAGGTATCTCCTTATTAGATCACCCAACAACCAGTCTTCCCTTTATGAGGTCACATAACAACTAGGCTTCTCTGTAACAAGGCTTCTCTGTATGCCTCATTAGAGGTCACCGAACAACCAGGCTTCTTTATGAGGTCACCTACCAACAAGTCTTCACTGTCAGAGACTACATAACAATCAAGCTTCTCCATCAGTAGTGACCTAACAAACAGGCTTCTCTTCCAGAGGTCACGTAACAACCAGGCTTCTCTGTAAGAGCTCACCTGACAAACATGCTTCTCATTATTAGGTCACAAAACAACCATCCTTCCATTTATGAGGTCACATAACACCCAAGCTTCTCTGTGAGAGCTCTTTAACAAACAGGTTTCTCAGTCACACATCACCTTACAAACTTCTCTGTCAGAGCTCATCTAACAACAAGCCTTCCACTGATACGATCTCCTAGAAAACAGTCTTCCCTTTAAGAGGTGACCTAAAAACCATGCTTCTCTGTCACATATAACCAGATAACCAGGCTTCTGTAAGAGCACCTAACCAACAGGCTTCTCCTTATTAGATCACCCAAAAACCAGCCTTCCCTGTATGAGCTCACGTAACAACCAGGATTCTCTGTACGCGCTCTGTATTAAACAGGTTTCTCTTTCAGACATCACCTGACAAGACTTCTCTGTGAGAAGTCATCTAACAAGAAGCCTTCCACTCATTACAGGTCACCTAACATTCAGTATTCCCTATAAGACGTGATTGAGCAACCATTCTTCTCTGTCAGAGACAACCTGATGAGCAGGCGTCTCTCTCAGATGTCACCTAACAATAGGTCTTCTCGGTCAGAGGTAACCTACCAGGCTTACCCTCATTATGGATCACATGACTACCAGGTTCCTCCTTACTGGAGATCACCTGACAACCACGCTTCTCTTTGTGAGGTCAGCAACCAACCAGTCTTCACTGTCAGAGATAATGTAACAACTTACCTTCTCTGTCAGAAGTCACCTCATCACCAGGCATCTCTTTTGGAGGTCACCTAAGCACCAGGCGTCTCTTTTGGATGTCACCTAACAACCAGTCTTCTCTTTATGAGGTCACATAACAATCAGGCTTCTCTGTAAGAGCTCTGTAACAAACAGGTTTCTCTGTCAGACATGACTTAACAAGAATTCTCTGTCAGACATCGTCTGACCACAAGCCTTCCACTCACTACAGATCACCCCACAATCAGTCTCCGATGGGAGACGTGACCTAAAAACCAAACTTCTCTCTCAGAGATAACCTGATAACCAGGCTTCTGTAAGAGCACGCCTAACCAAGGGGCTTCTCCTCATAAGATCACCCAACAACCAGTCTTCTCTTAAAGAGGTCACATAACAACAAGGCCTCTCTAGAGTCAAGCTTCACTGGAATGCTTCTTAGAGATAACCGAAGAACCAGGCTTCTCTTCACGAGGTCACCTACCAACCAGTCTTCACTGTCAGACATTACATAACAACCAACCTTATCCATCAGAAGTCACCTAAAAACCAGGCTTTTCTGTCAGAGCTCTCGTAACAAACAGGCTTCTCCTTCTTAGATCACCCAACAACCAGTTTCTCTTTATGAGGTCACATAATATCCAAGTGTTTCTCTAAGAGCTCACATAATAAACAGGCTTCTCCTTATTACAGATCACTTAACAGCAAGTTTTCTCTTTGTGAGGTCACCTACCAACAGTCTTCTCTGTCAGAACACTGCTAGGTAGACTTCTCTTTCCGAGGTCACTTAACAACCAGGCGGCTACTTTTTAGATCACCCAAAAAACAGTGTTCTCTCTATGAGTTCACCTACAAACCAGTCTTCTCTGACAGAGACAACCTTATAATCAAGATTCTATTTAAGAGCTGCCTTAACAAACAGCCTTCTCTGTCAGAGGTTGCCTCACAACCAGGCTTCTCCATCACATGTCACCTTAAAAACATGCTTCTCTGTCAGAGATCACCTAACAACCAAGCTTCTGTGTAAGTGGTCATGTAACAAACTGGTTTCTCTGTCAGACATCACCTAACAACAAGACTTCTCTGTCAGAAGTCATCTAACAACAAGGCGTCCACTTATTACAGATCACGTAACAGTCAGCCTTCCCTTTAAGAGGTGACCAAACCACCATGCTTGTCTGTCAGAGAGAACCTGATAACCAGGCTTCTCTCAGAGCTCGCCTAACAAACAGGTATCTCCTTATTAGATCACCCAACAACCAGTCTTCCCTTTATGAGGTCACATAACAACTAGGCTTCTCTGTAACAAGGCTTCTCTGTATGCCTCATTAGAGGTCACCGAACAACCAGGCTTCTTTATGAGGTCACCTACCAACAAGTCTTCACTGTCAGAGACTACATAACAATCAAGCTTCTCCATCAGTAGTGACCTAACAAACAGGCTTCTCTTCCAGAGGTCACGTAACAACCAGGCTTCTCTGTAAGAGCTCACCTGACAAACATGCTTCTCATTATTAGGTCACAAAACAACCATCCTTCCATTTATGAGGTCACATAACACCCAAGCTTCTCTGTGAGAGCTCTTTAACAAACAGGTTTCTCAGTCACACATCACCTTACAAACTTCTCTGTCAGAGCTCATCTAACAACAAGCCTTCCACTGATACGATCTCCTAGAAAACAGTCTTCCCTTTAAGAGGTGACCTAAAAACCATGCTTCTCTGTCACATATAACCAGATAACCAGGCTTCTGTAAGAGCACCTAACCAACAGGCTTCTCCTTATTAGATCACCCAAAAACCAGCCTTCCCTGTATGAGCTCACGTAACAACCAGGATTCTCTGTACGCGCTCTGTATTAAACAGGTTTCTCTTTCAGACATCACCTGACAAGACTTCTCTGTGAGAAGTCATCTAACAAGAAGCCTTCCACTCATTACAGGTCACCTAACATTCAGTATTCCCTATAAGACGTGATTGAGCAACCATTCTTCTCTGTCAGAGACAACCTGATGAGCAGGCGTCTCTCTCAGATGTCACCTAACAATAGGTCTTCTCGGTCAGAGGTAACCTACCAGGCTTACCCTCATTATGGATCACATGACTACCAGGTTCCTCCTTACTGGAGATCACCTGACAACCACGCTTCTCTTTGTGAGGTCAGCAACCAACCAGTCTTCACTGTCAGAGATAATGTAACAACTTACCTTCTCTGTCAGAAGTCACCTCATCACCAGGCATCTCTTTTGGAGGTCACCTAAGCACCAGGCGTCTCTTTTGGATGTCACCTAACAACCAGTCTTCTCTTTATGAGGTCACATAACAATCAGGCTTCTCTGTAAGAGCTCTGTAACAAACAGGTTTCTCTGTCAGACATGACTTAACAAGAATTCTCTGTCAGACATCGTCTGACCACAAGCCTTCCACTCACTACAGATCACCCCACAATCAGTCTCCGATGGGAGACGTGACCTAAAAACCAAACTTCTCTCTCAGAGATAACCTGATAACCAGGCTTCTGTAAGAGCACGCCTAACCAAGGGGCTTCTCCTCATAAGATCACCCAACAACCAGTCTTCTCTTAAAGAGGTCACATAACAACAAGGCCTCTCTAGAGTCAAGCTTCACTGGAATGCTTCTTAGAGATAACCGAAGAACCAGGCTTCTCTTCACGAGGTCACCTACCAACCAGTCTTCACTGTCAGACATTACATAACAACCAACCTTATCCATCAGAAGTCACCTAAAAACCAGGCTTTTCTGTCAGAGCTCTCGTAACAAACAGGCTTCTCCTTCTTAGATCACCCAACAACCAGTTTCTCTTTATGAGGTCACATAATATCCAAGTGTTTCTCTAAGAGCTCACATAATAAACAGGCTTCTCCTTATTACAGATCACTTAACAGCAAGTTTTCTCTTTGTGAGGTCACCTACCAACAGTCTTCTCTGTCAGAACACTGCTAGGTAGACTTCTCTTTCCGAGGTCACTTAACAACCAGGCGGCTACTTTTTAGATCACCCAAAAAACAGTGTTCTCTCTATGAGTTCACCTACAAACCAGTCTTCTCTGACAGAGACAACCTTATAATCAAGATTCTATTTAAGAGCTGCCTTAACAAACAGCCTTCTCTGTCAGAGGTTGCCTCACAACCAGGCTTCTCCATCACATGTCACCTTAAAAACATGCTTCTCTGTCAGAGATCACCTAACAACCAAGCTTCTGTGTAAGTGGTCATGTAACAAACTGGTTTCTCTGTCAGACATCACCTAACAACAAGACTTCTCTGTCAGAAGTCATCTAACAACAAGGCGTCCACTTATTACAGATCACGTAACAGTCAGCCTTCCCTTTAAGAGGTGACCAAACCACCATGCTTGTCTGTCAGAGAGAACCTGATAACCAGGCTTCTCTCAGAGCTCGCCTAACAAACAGGTATCTCCTTATTAGATCACCCAACAACCAGTCTTCCCTTTATGAGGTCACATAACAACTAGGCTTCTCTGTAACAAGGCTTCTCTGTATGCCTCATTAGAGGTCACCGAACAACCAGGCTTCTTTATGAGGTCACCTACCAACAAGTCTTCACTGTCAGAGACTACATAACAATCAAGCTTCTCCATCAGTAGTGACCTAACAAACAGGCTTCTCTTCCAGAGGTCACGTAACAACCAGGCTTCTCTGTAAGAGCTCACCTGACAAACATGCTTCTCATTATTAGGTCACAAAACAACCATCCTTCCATTTATGAGGTCACATAACACCCAAGCTTCTCTGTGAGAGCTCTATAACAAACAGGTTTCTCAGTCACACATCACCTTACAAACTTCTCTGTCAGAGCTCATCTAACAACAAGCCTTCCACTGATACGATCTCCTAGAAAACAGTCTTCCCTTTAAGAGGTGACCTAAAAACCATGCTTCTCTGTCACATATAACCAGATAACCAGGCTTCTGTAAGAGCACCTAACCAACAGGCTTCTCCTTATTAGATCACCCAAAAACCAGCCTTCCCTGTATGAGCTCACGTAACAACCAGGATTCTCTGTACGCGCTCTGTATTAAACAGGTTTCTCTTTCAGACATCACCTGACAAGACTTCTCTGTGAGAAGTCATCTAACAAGAAGCCTTCCACTCATTACAGGTCACCTAACATTCAGTATTCCCTATAAGACGTGATTGAGCAACCATTCTTCTCTGTCAGAGACAACCTGATGAGCAGGCGTCTCTCTCAGATGTCACCTAACAATAGGTCTTCTCGGTCAGAGGTAACCTACCAGGCTTACCCTCATTATGGATCACATGACTACCAGGTTCCTCCTTACTGGAGATCACCTGACAACCACGCTTCTCTTTGTGAGGTCAGCAACCAACCAGTCTTCACTGTCAGAGATAATGTAACAACTTACCTTCTCTGTCAGAAGTCACCTCATCACCAGGCATCTCTTTTGGAGGTCACCTAATCACCAGGCGTCTCTTTTGGATGTCACCTAACAACCAGTCTTCTCTTTATGAGGTCACATAACAATCAGGCTTCTCTGTAAGAGCTCTGTAACAAACAGGTTTCTCTGTCAGACATGACTTAACAAGAATTCTCTGTCAGACATCGTCTGACCACAAGCCTTCCAGTGACTACAGATCACCCCACAATCAGTCTCCGATGGGAGACGTGACCTAAAAACCAAACTTCTCTCTCAGAGATAACCTGATAACCAGGCTTCTGTAAGAGCACGCCTAACCAAGGGGCTTCTCCTCATAAGATCACCCAACAACCAGTCTTCTCTTAAAGAGGTCACATAACAACAAGGCCTCTCTAGAGTCAAGCTTCACTGGAATGCTTCTTAGAGATAACCGAAGAACCAGGCTTCTCTTCACGAGGTCACCTAACAACCAGTCTTCACTGTCAGACATTACATAACAACCAACCTTATCCATCAGAAGTCACCTAAAAACCAGGCTTTTCTGTCAGAGCTCTCGTAACAAACAGGCTTCTCCTTCTTAGATCACCCAACAACCAGTTTCTCTTTATGAGGTCACATAATATCCAAGTGTTTCTCTAAGAGCTCACATAATAAACAGGCTTCTCCTTATTACAGATCACTTAACAGCAAGTTTTCTCTTTGTGAGGTCACCTACCAACAGTCTTCTCTGTCAGAACACTGCTTGGTAGACTTCTCTTTCAGAGGTCACTTAACAACCAGGCGGCTACTTTTTAGATCACCCAAAAAACAGTGTTCTCTCTATGAGTTCACCTACAAACCAGTCTTCTCTGACAGAGACAACCTTATAATCAAGATTCTATTTAAGAGCTGCCTTAACAAACAGCCTTCTCTGTCAGAGGTTGCCTCACAACCAGGCTTCTCCATCACATGTCACCTTAAAAACATGCTTCTCTGTCAGAGATCACCTAACAACCAAGCTTCTGTGTAAGTGGTCATGTAACAAACTGGTTTCTCTGTCAGACATCACCTAACAACAAGACTTCTCTGTCAGAAGTCATCTAACAACAAGGCGTCCACTTATTACAGATCACGTAACAGTCAGCCTTCCCTTTAAGAGGTGACCAAACCACCATGCTTGTCTGTCAGAGAGAACCTGATAACCAGGCTTCTCTCAGAGCTCACCTAACAAACAGGTATCTCCTTATTAGATCACCCAACAACCAGTCTTCCCTTTATGAGGTCACATAACAACTAGGCTACTCTGTAACAAGGCTTCTCTGTATGCCTCATTAGAGGTCACCGAACAACCAGGCTTCTTTATGAGGTCACCTACCAACAAGTCTTCACTGTCAGAGACTACATAACAATCAAGCTTCTCCATCAGTAGTGACCTAACAAACAGGCTTCTCTTCCAGAGGTCACGTAACAACCAGGCTTCTCTGTAAGAGCTCACCTGACAAACATGCTTCTCATTATTAGGTCACAAAACAACCATCCTTCCATTTATGAGGTCACATAACACCCAAGCTTCTCTGTGAGAGCTCTTTAACAAACAGGTTTCTCAGTCACACATCACCTTACAAACTTCTCTGTCAGAGCTCATCTAACAACAAGCCTTCCACTGATACGATCTCCTAGAAAACAGTCTTCCCTTTAAGAGGTGACCTAAAAACCATGCTTCTCTGTCACATATAACCAGATAACCAGGCTTCTGTAAGAGCACCTAACCAACAGGCTTCTCCTTATTAGATCACCCAAAAACCAGCCTTCCCTGTATGAGCTCACGTAACAACCAGGATTCTCTGTACGCGCTCTGTATTAAACAGGTTTCTCTTTCAGACATCACCTGACAAGACTTCTCTGTGAGAAGTCATCTAACAAGAAGCCTTCCACTCATTACAGGTCACCTAACATTCAGTATTCCCTATAAGACGTGATTGAGCAACCATTCTTCTCTGTCAGAGACAACCTGATGAGCAGGCGTCTCTCTCAGATGTCACCTAACAATAGGTCTTCTCGGTCAGAGGTAACCTACCAGGCTTACCCTCATTATGGATCACATGACTGCCAGGTTCCTCCTTACTGGAGATCACCTGACAACCACGCTTCTCTTTGTGAGGTCAGCAACCAACCAGTCTTCACTGTCAGAGATAATGTAACAACTTACCTTCTCTGTCAGAAGTCACCTCATCACCAGGCATCTCTTTTGGAGGTCACCTAATCACCAGGCGTCTCTTTTGGATGTCACCTAACAACCAGTCTTCTCTTTATGAGGTCACATAACAATCAGGCTTCTCTGTAAGAGCTCTGTAACAAACAGGTTTCTCTGTCAGACATGACTTAACAAGAATTCTCTGTCAGACATCGTCTGACCACAAGCCTTCCACTCACTACAGATCACCCCACAATCAGTCTCCGATGGGAGAC
The DNA here is from genome assembly GCF_030020395.1 of Manis pentadactyla. Taxonomy (NCBI): domain Eukaryota; kingdom Metazoa; phylum Chordata; class Mammalia; order Pholidota; family Manidae; genus Manis; species Manis pentadactyla. The sequence continues at coordinate 103,997,121 of NC_080022.1, read as the reverse complement.
GTGACCTAAAAACCAAACTTCTCTCTCAGAGATAACCTGATAACCAGGCTTCTGTAAGAGCACGCCTAACCAAGGGGCTTCTCCTCATAAGATCACCCAACAACCAGTCTTCTCTTAAAGAGGTCACATAACAACAAGGCCTCTCTAGAGTCAAGCTTCACTGGAATGCTTCTTAGAGATAACCGAAGAACCAGGCTTCTCTTCACGAGGTCACCTAACAACCAGTCTTCACTGTCAGACATTACATAACAACCAACCTTATCCATCAGAAGTCACCTAAAAACCAGGCTTTTCTGTCAGAGCTCTCGTAACAAACAGGCTTCTCCTTCTTAGATCACCCAACAACCAGTTTCTCTTTATGAGGTCACATAATATCCAAGTGTTTCTCTAAGAGCTCACATAATAAACAGGCTTCTCCTTATTACAGATCACTTAACAGCAAGTTTTCTCTTTGTGAGGTCACCTACCAACAGTCTTCTCTGTCAGAACACTGCTAGGTAGACTTCTCTTTCAGAGGTCACTTAACAACCAGGCGGCTACTTTTTAGATCACCCAAAAAACAGTGTTCTCTCTATGAGTTCACCTACAAACCAGTCTTCTCTGACAGAGACAACCTTATAATCAAGATTCTATTTAAGAGCTGCCTTAACAAACAGCCTTCTCTGTCAGAGGTTGCCTCACAACCAGGCTTCTCCATCACATGTCACCTTAAAAACATGCTTCTCTGTCAGAGATCACCTAACAACCAAGCTTCTGTGTAAGTGGTCATGTAACAAACTGGTTTCTCTGTCAGACATCACCTAACAACAAGACTTCTCTGTCAGAAGTCATCTAACAACAAGGCGTCCACTTATTACAGATCACGTAACAGTCAGCCTTCCCTTTAAGAGGTGACCAAACCACCATGCTTGTCTGTCAGAGAGAACCTGATAACCAGGCTTCTCTCAGAGCTCGCCTAACAAACAGGTATCTCCTTATTAGATCACCCAACAACCAGTCTTCCCTTTATGAGGTCACATAACAACTAGGCTTCTCTGTAACAAGGCTTCTCTGTATGCCTCATTAGAGGTCACCGAACAACCAGGCTTCTTTATGAGGTCACCTACCAACAAGTCTTCACTGTCAGAGACTACATAACAATCAAGCTTCTCCATCAGTAGTGACCTAACAAACAGGCTTCTCTTCCAGAGGTCACGTAACAACCAGGCTTCTCTGTAAGAGCTCACCTGACAAACATGCTTCTCATTATTAGGTCACAAAACAACCATCCTTCCATTTATGAGGTCACATAACACCCAGGCTTCTCTGTGAGAGCTCTTTAACAAACAGGTTTCTCAGTCACACATCACCTTACAAACTTCTCTGTCAGAGCTCATCTAACAACAAGCCTTCCACTGATACGATCTCCTAGAAAACAGTCTTCCCTTTAAGAGGTGACCTAAAAACCATGCTTCTCTGTCACATATAACCAGATAACCAGGCTTCTGTAAGAGCACCTAACCAACAGGCTTCTCCTTATTAGATCACCCAAAAACCAGCCTTCCCTGTATGAGCTCACGTAACAACCAGGATTCTCTGTACGCGCTCTGTATTAAACAGGTTTCTCTTTCAGACATCACCTGACAAGACTTCTCTGTGAGAAGTCATCTAACAAGAAGCCTTCCACTCATTACAGGTCACCTAACATTCAGTATTCCCTATAAGACGTGATTGAGCAACCATTCTTCTCTGTCAGAGACAACCTGATGAGCAGGCGTCTCTCTCAGATGTCACCTAACAATAGGTCTTCTCGGTCAGAGGTAACCTACCAGGCTTACCCTCATTATGGATCACATGACTACCAGGTTCCTCCTTACTGGAGATCACCTGACAACCACGCTTCTCTTTGTGAGGTCAGCAACCAACCAGTCTTCACTGTCAGAGATAATGTAACAACTTACCTTCTCTGTCAGAAGTCACCTCATCACCAGGCATCTCTTTTGGAGGTCACCTAAGCACCAGGCGTCTCTTTTGGATGTCACCTAACAACCAGTCTTCTCTTTATGAGGTCACATAACAATCAGGCTTCTCTGTAAGAGCTCTGTAACAAACAGGTTTCTCTGTCAGACATGACTTAACAAGAATTCTCTGTCAGACATCGTCTGACCACAAGCCTTCCACTCACTACAGATCACCCCACAATCAGTCTCCGATGGGAGACGTGACCTAAAAACCAAACTTCTCTCTCAGAGATAACCTGATAACCAGGCTTCTGTAAGAGCACGCCTAACCAAGGGGCTTCTCCTCATAAGATCACCCAACAACCAGTCTTCTCTTAAAGAGGTCACATAACAACAAGGCCTCTCTAGAGTCAAGCTTCACTGGAATGCTTCTTAGAGATAACCGAAGAACCAGGCTTCTCTTCACGAGGTCACCTACCAACCAGTCTTCACTGTCAGACATTACATAACAACCAACCTTATCCATCAGAAGTCACCTAAAAACCAGGCTTTTCTGTCAGAGCTCTCGTAACAAACAGGCTTCTCCTTCTTAGATCACCCAACAACCAGTTTCTCTTTATGAGGTCACATAATATCCAAGTGTTTCTCTAAGAGCTCACATAATAAACAGGCTTCTCCTTATTACAGATCACTTAACAGCAAGTTTTCTCTTTGTGAGGTCACCTACCAACAGTCTTCTCTGTCAGAACACTGCTAGGTAGACTTCTCTTTCCGAGGTCACTTAACAACCAGGCGGCTACTTTTTAGATCACCCAAAAAACAGTGTTCTCTCTATGAGTTCACCTACAAACCAGTCTTCTCTGACAGAGACAACCTTATAATCAAGATTCTATTTAAGAGCTGCCTTAACAAACAGCCTTCTCTGTCAGAGGTTGCCTCACAACCAGGCTTCTCCATCACATGTCACCTTAAAAACATGCTTCTCTGTCAGAGATCACCTAACAACCAAGCTTCTGTGTAAGTGGTCATGTAACAAACTGGTTTCTCTGTCAGACATCACCTAACAACAAGACTTCTCTGTCAGAAGTCATCTAACAACAAGGCGTCCACTTATTACAGATCACGTAACAGTCAGCCTTCCCTTTAAGAGGTGACCAAACCACCATGCTTGTCTGTCAGAGAGAACCTGATAACCAGGCTTCTCTCAGAGCTCGCCTAACAAACAGGTATCTCCTTATTAGATCACCCAACAACCAGTCTTCCCTTTATGAGGTCACATAACAACTAGGCTTCTCTGTAACAAGGCTTCTCTGTATGCCTCATTAGAGGTCACCGAACAACCAGGCTTCTTTATGAGGTCACCTACCAACAAGTCTTCACTGTCAGAGACTACATAACAATCAAGCTTCTCCATCAGTAGTGACCTAACAAACAGGCTTCTCTTCCAGAGGTCACGTAACAACCAGGCTTCTCTGTAAGAGCTCACCTGACAAACATGCTTCTCATTATTAGGTCACAAAACAACCATCCTTCCATTTATGAGGTCACATAACACCCAGGCTTCTCTGTGAGAGCTCTTTAACAAACAGGTTTCTCAGTCACACATCACCTTACAAACTTCTCTGTCAGAGCTCATCTAACAACAAGCCTTCCACTGATACGATCTCCTAGAAAACAGTCTTCCCTTTAAGAGGTGACCTAAAAACCATGCTTCTCTGTCACATATAACCAGATAACCAGGCTTCTGTAAGAGCACCTAACCAACAGGCTTCTCCTTATTAGATCACCCAAAAACCAGCCTTCCCTGTATGAGCTCACGTAACAACCAGGATTCTCTGTACGCGCTCTGTATTAAACAGGTTTCTCTTTCAGACATCACCTGACAAGACTTCTCTGTGAGAAGTCATCTAACAAGAAGCCTTCCACTCATTACAGGTCACCTAACATTCAGTATTCCCTATAAGACGTGATTGAGCAACCATTCTTCTCTGTCAGAGACAACCTGATGAGCAGGCGTCTCTCTCAGATGTCACCTAACAATAGGTCTTCTCGGTCAGAGGTAACCTACCAGGCTTACCCTCATTATGGATCACATGACTACCAGGTTCCTCCTTACTGGAGATCACCTGACAACCACGCTTCTCTTTGTGAGGTCAGCAACCAACCAGTCTTCACTGTCAGAGATAATGTAACAACTTACCTTCTCTGTCAGAAGTCACCTCATCACCAGGCATCTCTTTTGGAGGTCACCTAAGCACCAGGCGTCTCTTTTGGATGTCACCTAACAACCAGTCTTCTCTTTATGAGGTCACATAACAATCAGGCTTCTCTGTAAGAGCTCTGTAACAAACAGGTTTCTCTGTCAGACATGACTTAACAAGAATTCTCTGTCAGACATCGTCTGACCACAAGCCTTCCACTCACTACAGATCACCCCACAATCAGTCTCCGATGGGAGACGTGACCTAAAAACCAAACTTCTCTCTCAGAGATAACCTGATAACCAGGCTTCTGTAAGAGCACGCCTAACCAAGGGGCTTCTCCTCATAAGATCACCCAACAACCAGTCTTCTCTTAAAGAGGTCACATAACAACAAGGCCTCTCTAGAGTCAAGCTTCACTGGAATGCTTCTTAGAGATAACCGAAGAACCAGGCTTCTCTTCACGAGGTCACCTACCAACCAGTCTTCACTGTCAGACATTACATAACAACCAACCTTATCCATCAGAAGTCACCTAAAAACCAGGCTTTTCTGTCAGAGCTCTCGTAACAAACAGGCTTCTCCTTCTTAGATCACCCAACAACCAGTTTCTCTTTATGAGGTCACATAATATCCAAGTGTTTCTCTAAGAGCTCACATAATAAACAGGCTTCTCCTTATTACAGATCACTTAACAGCAAGTTTTCTCTTTGTGAGGTCACCTACCAACAGTCTTCTCTGTCAGAACACTGCTAGGTAGACTTCTCTTTCCGAGGTCACTTAACAACCAGGCGGCTACTTTTTAGATCACCCAAAAAACAGTGTTCTCTCTATGAGTTCACCTACAAACCAGTCTTCTCTGACAGAGACAACCTTATAATCAAGATTCTATTTAAGAGCTGCCTTAACAAACAGCCTTCTCTGTCAGAGGTTGCCTCACAACCAGGCTTCTCCATCACATGTCACCTTAAAAACATGCTTCTCTGTCAGAGATCACCTAACAACCAAGCTTCTGTGTAAGTGGTCATGTAACAAACTGGTTTCTCTGTCAGACATCACCTAACAACAAGACTTCTCTGTCAGAAGTCATCTAACAACAAGGCGTCCACTTATTACAGATCACGTAACAGTCAGCCTTCCCTTTAAGAGGTGACCAAACCACCATGCTTGTCTGTCAGAGAGAACCTGATAACCAGGCTTCTCTCAGAGCTCGCCTAACAAACAGGTATCTCCTTATTAGATCACCCAACAACCAGTCTTCCCTTTATGAGGTCACATAACAACTAGGCTTCTCTGTAACAAGGCTTCTCTGTATGCCTCATTAGAGGTCACCGAACAACCAGGCTTCTTTATGAGGTCACCTACCAACAAGTCTTCACTGTCAGAGACTACATAACAATCAAGCTTCTCCATCAGTAGTGACCTAACAAACAGGCTTCTCTTCCAGAGGTCACGTAACAACCAGGCTTCTCTGTAAGAGCTCACCTGACAAACATGCTTCTCATTATTAGGTCACAAAACAACCATCCTTCCATTTATGAGGTCACATAACACCCAAGCTTCTCTGTGAGAGCTCTTTAACAAACAGGTTTCTCAGTCACACATCACCTTACAAACTTCTCTGTCAGAGCTCATCTAACAACAAGCCTTCCACTGATACGATCTCCTAGAAAACAGTCTTCCCTTTAAGAGGTGACCTAAAAACCATGCTTCTCTGTCACATATAACCAGATAACCAGGCTTCTGTAAGAGCACCTAACCAACAGGCTTCTCCTTATTAGATCACCCAAAAACCAGCCTTCCCTGTATGAGCTCACGTAACAACCAGGATTCTCTGTACGCGCTCTGTATTAAACAGGTTTCTCTTTCAGACATCACCTGACAAGACTTCTCTGTGAGAAGTCATCTAACAAGAAGCCTTCCACTCATTACAGGTCACCTAACATTCAGTATTCCCTATAAGACGTGATTGAGCAACCATTCTTCTCTGTCAGAGACAACCTGATGAGCAGGCGTCTCTCTCAGATGTCACCTAACAATAGGTCTTCTCGGTCAGAGGTAACCTACCAGGCTTACCCTCATTATGGATCACATGACTACCAGGTTCCTCCTTACTGGAGATCACCTGACAACCACGCTTCTCTTTGTGAGGTCAGCAACCAACCAGTCTTCACTGTCAGAGATAATGTAACAACTTACCTTCTCTGTCAGAAGTCACCTCATCACCAGGCATCTCTTTTGGAGGTCACCTAAGCACCAGGCGTCTCTTTTGGATGTCACCTAACAACCAGTCTTCTCTTTATGAGGTCACATAACAATCAGGCTTCTCTGTAAGAGCTCTGTAACAAACAGGTTTCTCTGTCAGACATGACTTAACAAGAATTCTCTGTCAGACATCGTCTGACCACAAGCCTTCCACTCACTACAGATCACCCCACAATCAGTCTCCGATGGGAGACGTGACCTAAAAACCAAACTTCTCTCTCAGAGATAACCTGATAACCAGGCTTCTGTAAGAGCACGCCTAACCAAGGGGCTTCTCCTCATAAGATCACCCAACAACCAGTCTTCTCTTAAAGAGGTCACATAACAACAAGGCCTCTCTAGAGTCAAGCTTCACTGGAATGCTTCTTAGAGATAACCGAAGAACCAGGCTTCTCTTCACGAGGTCACCTACCAACCAGTCTTCACTGTCAGACATTACATAACAACCAACCTTATCCATCAGAAGTCACCTAAAAACCAGGCTTTTCTGTCAGAGCTCTCGTAACAAACAGGCTTCTCCTTCTTAGATCACCCAACAACCAGTTTCTCTTTATGAGGTCACATAATATCCAAGTGTTTCTCTAAGAGCTCACATAATAAACAGGCTTCTCCTTATTACAGATCACTTAACAGCAAGTTTTCTCTTTGTGAGGTCACCTACCAACAGTCTTCTCTGTCAGAACACTGCTAGGTAGACTTCTCTTTCCGAGGTCACTTAACAACCAGGCGGCTACTTTTTAGATCACCCAAAAAACAGTGTTCTCTCTATGAGTTCACCTACAAACCAGTCTTCTCTGACAGAGACAACCTTATAATCAAGATTCTATTTAAGAGCTGCCTTAACAAACAGCCTTCTCTGTCAGAGGTTGCCTCACAACCAGGCTTCTCCATCACATGTCACCTTAAAAACATGCTTCTCTGTCAGAGATCACCTAACAACCAAGCTTCTGTGTAAGTGGTCATGTAACAAACTGGTTTCTCTGTCAGACATCACCTAACAACAAGACTTCTCTGTCAGAAGTCATCTAACAACAAGGCGTCCACTTATTACAGATCACGTAACAGTCAGCCTTCCCTTTAAGAGGTGACCAAACCACCATGCTTGTCTGTCAGAGAGAACCTGATAACCAGGCTTCTCTCAGAGCTCGCCTAACAAACAGGTATCTCCTTATTAGATCACCCAACAACCAGTCTTCCCTTTATGAGGTCACATAACAACTAGGCTTCTCTGTAACAAGGCTTCTCTGTATGCCTCATTAGAGGTCACCGAACAACCAGGCTTCTTTATGAGGTCACCTACCAACAAGTCTTCACTGTCAGAGACTACATAACAATCAAGCTTCTCCATCAGTAGTGACCTAACAAACAGGCTTCTCTTCCAGAGGTCACGTAACAACCAGGCTTCTCTGTAAGAGCTCACCTGACAAACATGCTTCTCATTATTAGGTCACAAAACAACCATCCTTCCATTTATGAGGTCACATAACACCCAAGCTTCTCTGTGAGAGCTCTTTAACAAACAGGTTTCTCAGTCACACATCACCTTACAAACTTCTCTGTCAGAGCTCATCTAACAACAAGCCTTCCACTGATACGATCTCCTAGAAAACAGTCTTCCCTTTAAGAGGTGACCTAAAAACCATGCTTCTCTGTCACATATAACCAGATAACCAGGCTTCTGTAAGAGCACCTAACCAACAGGCTTCTCCTTATTAGATCACCCAAAAACCAGCCTTCCCTGTATGAGCTCACGTAACAACCAGGATTCTCTGTACGCGCTCTGTATTAAACAGGTTTCTCTTTCAGACATCACCTGACAAGACTTCTCTGTGAGAAGTCATCTAACAAGAAGCCTTCCACTCATTACAGGTCACCTAACATTCAGTATTCCCTATAAGACGTGATTGAGCAACCATTCTTCTCTGTCAGAGACAACCTGATGAGCAGGCGTCTCTCTCAGATGTCACCTAACAATAGGTCTTCTCGGTCAGAGGTAACCTACCAGGCTTACCCTCATTATGGATCACATGACTACCAGGTTCCTCCTTACTGGAGATCACCTGACAACCACGCTTCTCTTTGTGAGGTCAGCAACCAACCAGTCTTCACTGTCAGAGATAATGTAACAACTTACCTTCTCTGTCAGAAGTCACCTCATCACCAGGCATCTCTTTTGGAGGTCACCTAAGCACCAGGCGTCTCTTTTGGATGTCACCTAACAACCAGTCTTCTCTTTATGAGGTCACATAACAATCAGGCTTCTCTGTAAGAGCTCTGTAACAAACAGGTTTCTCTGTCAGACATGACTTAACAAGAATTCTCTGTCAGACATCGCCTGACCACAAGCCTTCCACTCACTACAGATCACCCCACAATCAGTCTCCGATGGGAGACGTGACCTAAAAACCAAACTTCTCTCTCAGAGATAACCTGATAACCAGGCTTCTGTAAGAGCACGCCTAACCAAGGGGCTTCTCCTCATAAGATCACCCAACAACCAGTCTTCTCTTAAAGAGGTCACATAACAACAAGGCCTCTCTAGAGTCAAGCTTCACTGGAATGCTTCTTAGAGATAACCGAAGAACCAGGCTTCTCTTCACGAGGTCACCTACCAACCAGTCTTCACTGTCAGACATTACATAACAACCAACCTTATCCATCAGAAGTCACCTAAAAACCAGGCTTTTCTGTCAGAGCTCTCGTAACAAACAGGCTTCTCCTTCTTAGATCACCCAACAACCAGTTTCTCTTTATGAGGTCACATAATATCCAAGTGTTTCTCTAAGAGCTCACATAATAAACAGGCTTCTCCTTATTACAGATCACTTAACAGCAAGTTTTCTCTTTGTGAGGTCACCTACCAACAGTCTTCTCTGTCAGAACACTGCTAGGTAGACTTCTCTTTCCGAGGTCACTTAACAACCAGGCGGCTACTTTTTAGATCACCCAAAAAACAGTGTTCTCTCTATGAGTTCACCTACAAACCAGTCTTCTCTGACAGAGACAACCTTATAATCAAGATTCTATTTAAGAGCTGCCTTAACAAACAGCCTTCTCTGTCAGAGGTTGCCTCACAACCAGGCTTCTCCATCACATGTCACCTTAAAAACATGCTTCTCTGTCAGAGATCACCTAACAACCAAGCTTCTGTGTAAGTGGTCATGTAACAAACTGGTTTCTCTGTCAGACATCACCTAACAACAAGACTTCTCTGTCAGAAGTCATCTAACAACAAGGCGTCCACTTATTACAGATCACGTAACAGTCAGCCTTCCCTTTAAGAGGTGACCAAACCACCATGCTTGTCTGTCAGAGAGAACCTGATAACCAGGCTTCTCTCAGAGCTCGCCTAACAAACAGGTATCTCCTTATTAGATCACCCAACAACCAGTCTTCCCTTTATGAGGTCACATAACAACTAGGCTTCTCTGTAACAAGGCTTCTCTGTATGCCTCATTAGAGGTCACCGAACAACCAGGCTTCTTTATGAGGTCACCTACCAACAAGTCTTCACTGTCAGAGACTACATAACAATCAAGCTTCTCCATCAGTAGTGACCTAACAAACAGGCTTCTCTTCCAGAGGTCACGTAACAACCAGGCTTCTCTGTAAGAGCTCACCTGACAAACATGCTTCTCATTATTAGGTCACAAAACAACCATCCTTCCATTTATGAGGTCACATAACACCCAAGCTTCTCTGTGAGAGCTCTTTAACAAACAGGTTTCTCAGTCACACATCACCTTACAAACTTCTCTGTCAGAGCTCATCTAACAACAAGCCTTCCACTGATACGATCTCCTAGAAAACAGTCTTCCCTTTAAGAGGTGACCTAAAAACCATGCTTCTCTGTCACATATAACCAGATAACCAGGCTTCTGTAAGAGCACCTAACCAACAGGCTTCTCCTTATTAGATCACCCAAAAACCAGCCTTCCCTGTATGAGCTCACGTAACAACCAGGATTCTCTGTACGCGCTCTGTATTAAACAGGTTTCTCTTTCAGACATCACCTGACAAGACTTCTCTGTGAGAAGTCATCTAACAAGAAGCCTTCCACTCATTACAGGTCACCTAACATTCAGTATTCCCTATAAGACGTGATTGAGCAACCATTCTTCTCTGTCAGAGACAACCTGATGAGCAGGCGTCTCTCTCAGATGTCACCTAACAATAGGTCTTCTCGGTCAGAGGTAACCTACCAGGCTTACCCTCATTATGGATCACATGACTACCAGGTTCCTCCTTACTGGAGATCACCTGACAACCACGCTTCTCTTTGTGAGGTCAGCAACCAACCAGTCTTCACTGTCAGAGATAATGTAACAACTTACCTTCTCTGTCAGAAGTCACCTCATCACCAGGCATCTCTTTTGGAGGTCACCTAAGCACCAGGCGTCTCTTTTGGATGTCACCTAACAACCAGTCTTCTCTTTATGAGGTCACATAACAATCAGGCTTCTCTGTAAGAGCTCTGTAACAAACAGGTTTCTCTGTCAGACATGACTTAACAAGAATTCTCTGTCAGACATCGTCTGACCACAAGCCTTCCACTCACTACAGATCACCCCACAATCAGTCTCCGATGGGAGACGTGACCTAAAAACCAAACTTCTCTCTCAGAGATAACCTGATAACCAGGCTTCTGTAAGAGCACGCCTAACCAAGGGGCTTCTCCTCATAAGATCACCCAACAACCAGTCTTCTCTTAAAGAGGTCACATAACAACAAGGCCTCTCTAGAGTCAAGCTTCACTGGAATGCTTCTTAGAGATAACCGAAGAACCAGGCTTCTCTTCACGAGGTCACCTACCAACCAGTCTTCACTGTCAGACATTACATAACAACCAACCTTATCCATCAGAAGTCACCTAAAAACCAGGCTTTTCTGTCAGAGCTCTCGTAACAAACAGGCTTCTCCTTCTTAGATCACCCAACAACCAGTTTCTCTTTATGAGGTCACATAATATCCAAGTGTTTCTCTAAGAGCTCACATAATAAACAGGCTTCTCCTTATTACAGATCACTTAACAGCAAGTTTTCTCTTTGTGAGGTCACCTACCAACAGTCTTCTCTGTCAGAACACTGCTAGGTAGACTTCTCTTTCCGAGGTCACTTAACAACCAGGCGGCTACTTTTTAGATCACCCAAAAAACAGTGTTCTCTCTATGAGTTCACCTACAAACCAGTCTTCTCTGACAGAGACAACCTTATAATCAAGATTCTATTTAAGAGCTGCCTTAACAAACAGCCTTCTCTGTCAGAGGTTGCCTCACAACCAGGCTTCTCCATCACATGTCACCTTAAAAACATGCTTCTCTGTCAGAGATCACCTAACAACCAAGCTTCTGTGTAAGTGGTCATGTAACAAACTGGTTTCTCTGTCAGACATCACCTAACAACAAGACTTCTCTGTCAGAAGTCATCTAACAACAAGGCGTCCACTTATTACAGATCACGTAACAGTCAGCCTTCCCTTTAAGAGGTGACCAAACCACCATGCTTGTCTGTCAGAGAGAACCTGATAACCAGGCTTCTCTCAGAGCTCGCCTAACAAACAGGTATCTCCTTATTAGATCACCCAACAACCAGTCTTCCCTTTATGAGGTCACATAACAACTAGGCTTCTCTGTAACAAGGCTTCTCTGTATGCCTCATTAGAGGTCACCGAACAACCAGGCTTCTTTATGAGGTCACCTACCAACAAGTCTTCACTGTCAGAGACTACATAACAATCAAGCTTCTCCATCAGTAGTGACCTAACAAACAGGCTTCTCTTCCAGAGGTCACGTAACAACCAGGCTTCTCTGTAAGAGCTCACCTGACAAACATGCTTCTCATTATTAGGTCACAAAACAACCATCCTTCCATTTATGAGGTCACATAACACCCAAGCTTCTCTGTGAGAGCTCTTTAACAAACAGGTTTCTCAGTCACACATCACCTTACAAACTTCTCTGTCAGAGCTCATCTAACAACAAGCCTTCCACTGATACGATCTCCTAGAAAACAGTCTTCCCTTTAAGAGGTGACCTAAAAACCATGCTTCTCTGTCACATATAACCAGATAACCAGGCTTCTGTAAGAGCACCTAACCAACAGGCTTCTCCTTATTAGATCACCCAAAAACCAGCCTTCCCTGTATGAGCTCACGTAACAACCAGGATTCTCTGTACGCGCTCTGTATTAAACAGGTTTCTCTTTCAGACATCACCTGACAAGACTTCTCTGTGAGAAGTCATCTAACAAGAAGCCTTCCACTCATTACAGGTCACCTAACATTCAGTATTCCCTATAAGACGTGATTGAGCAACCATTCTTCTCTGTCAGAGACAACCTGATGAGCAGGCGTCTCTCTCAGATGTCACCTAACAATAGGTCTTCTCGGTCAGAGGTAACCTACCAGGCTTACCCTCATTATGGATCACATGACTACCAGGTTCCTCCTTACTGGAGATCACCTGACAACCACGCTTCTCTTTGTGAGGTCAGCAACCAACCAGTCTTCACTGTCAGAGATAATGTAACAACTTACCTTCTCTGTCAGAAGTCACCTCATCACCAGGCATCTCTTTTGGAGGTCACCTAAGCACCAGGCGTCTCTTTTGGATGTCACCTAACAACCAGTCTTCTCTTTATGAGGTCACATAACAATCAGGCTTCTCTGTAAGAGCTCTGTAACAAACAGGTTTCTCTGTCAGACATGACTTAACAAGAATTCTCTGTCAGACATCGTCTGACCACAAGCCTTCCACTCACTACAGATCACCCCACAATCAGTCTCCGATGGGAGACGTGACCTAAAAACCAAACTTCTCTCTCAGAGATAACCTGATAACCAGGCTTCTGTAAGAGCACGCCTAACCAAGGGGCTTCTCCTCATAAGATCACCCAACAACCAGTCTTCTCTTAAAGAGGTCACATAACAACAAGGCCTCTCTAGAGTCAAGCTTCACTGGAATGCTTCTTAGAGATAACCGAAGAACCAGGCTTCTCTTCACGAGGTCACCTACCAACCAGTCTTCACTGTCAGACATTACATAACAACCAACCTTATCCATCAGAAGTCACCTAAAAACCAGGCTTTTCTGTCAGAGCTCTCGTAACAAACAGGCTTCTCCTTCTTAGATCACCCAACAACCAGTTTCTCTTTATGAGGTCACATAATATCCAAGTGTTTCTCTAAGAGCTCACATAATAAACAGGCTTCTCCTTATTACAGATCACTTAACAGCAAGTTTTCTCTTTGTGAGGTCACCTACCAACAGTCTTCTCTGTCAGAACACTGCTAGGTAGACTTCTCTTTCCGAGGTCACTTAACAACCAGGCGGCTACTTTTTAGATCACCCAAAAAACAGTGTTCTCTCTATGAGTTCACCTACAAACCAGTCTTCTCTGACAGAGACAACCTTATAATCAAGATTCTATTTAAGAGCTGCCTTAACAAACAGCCTTCTCTGTCAGAGGTTGCCTCACAACCAGGCTTCTCCATCACATGTCACCTTAAAAACATGCTTCTCTGTCAGAGATCACCTAACAACCAAGCTTCTGTGTAAGTGGTCATGTAACAAACTGGTTTCTCTGTCAGACATCACCTAACAACAAGACTTCTCTGTCAGAAGTCATCTAACAACAAGGCGTCCACTTATTACAGATCACGTAACAGTCAGCCTTCCCTTTAAGAGGTGACCAAACCACCATGCTTGTCTGTCAGAGAGAACCTGATAACCAGGCTTCTCTCAGAGCTCGCCTAACAAACAGGTATCTCCTTATTAGATCACCCAACAACCAGTCTTCCCTTTATGAGGTCACATAACAACTAGGCTTCTCTGTAACAAGGCTTCTCTGTATGCCTCATTAGAGGTCACCGAACAACCAGGCTTCTTTATGAGGTCACCTACCAACAAGTCTTCACTGTCAGAGACTACATAACAATCAAGCTTCTCCATCAGTAGTGACCTAACAAACAGGCTTCTCTTCCAGAGGTCACGTAACAACCAGGCTTCTCTGTAAGAGCTCACCTGACAAACATGCTTCTCATTATTAGGTCACAAAACAACCATCCTTCCATTTATGAGGTCACATAACACCCAAGCTTCTCTGTGAGAGCTCTTTAACAAACAGGTTTCTCAGTCACACATCACCTTACAAACTTCTCTGTCAGAGCTCATCTAACAACAAGCCTTCCACTGATACGATCTCCTAGAAAACAGTCTTCCCTTTAAGAGGTGACCTAAAAACCATGCTTCTCTGTCACATATAACCAGATAACCAGGCTTCTGTAAGAGCACCTAACCAACAGGCTTCTCCTTATTAGATCACCCAAAAACCAGCCTTCCCTGTATGAGCTCACGTAACAACCAGGATTCTCTGTACGCGCTCTGTATTAAACAGGTTTCTCTTTCAGACATCACCTGACAAGACTTCTCTGTGAGAAGTCATCTAACAAGAAGCCTTCCACTCATTACAGGTCACCTAACATTCAGTATTCCCTATAAGACGTGATTGAGCAACCATTCTTCTCTGTCAGAGACAACCTGATGAGCAGGCGTCTCTCTCAGATGTCACCTAACAATAGGTCTTCTCGGTCAGAGGTAACCTACCAGGCTTACCCTCATTATGGATCACATGACTACCAGGTTCCTCCTTACTGGAGATCACCTGACAACCACGCTTCTCTTTGTGAGGTCAGCAACCAACCAGTCTTCACTGTCAGAGATAATGTAACAACTTACCTTCTCTGTCAGAAGTCACCTCATCACCAGGCATCTCTTTTGGAGGTCACCTAAGCACCAGGCGTCTCTTTTGGATGTCACCTAACAACCAGTCTTCTCTTTATGAGGTCACATAACAATCAGGCTTCTCTGTAAGAGCTCTGTAACAAACAGGTTTCTCTGTCAGACATGACTTAACAAGAATTCTCTGTCAGACATCGTCTGACCACAAGCCTTCCACTCACTACAGATCACCCCACAATCAGTCTCCGATGGGAGACGTGACCTAAAAACCAAACTTCTCTCTCAGAGATAACCTGATAACCAGGCTTCTGTAAGAGCACGCCTAACCAAGGGGCTTCTCCTCATAAGATCACCCAACAACCAGTCTTCTCTTAAAGAGGTCACATAACAACAAGGCCTCTCTAGAGTCAAGCTTCACTGGAATGCTTCTTAGAGATAACCGAAGAACCAGGCTTCTCTTCACGAGGTCACCTACCAACCAGTCTTCACTGTCAGACATTACATAACAACCAACCTTATCCATCAGAAGTCACCTAAAAACCAGGCTTTTCTGTCAGAGCTCTCGTAACAAACAGGCTTCTCCTTCTTAGATCACCCAACAACCAGTTTCTCTTTATGAGGTCACATAATATCCAAGTGTTTCTCTAAGAGCTCACATAATAAACAGGCTTCTCCTTATTACAGATCACTTAACAGCAAGTTTTCTCT
This sequence comes from Manis pentadactyla, assembly GCF_030020395.1. Taxonomy (NCBI): domain Eukaryota; kingdom Metazoa; phylum Chordata; class Mammalia; order Pholidota; family Manidae; genus Manis; species Manis pentadactyla. The sequence continues at coordinate 103,981,270 of NC_080022.1, read as the reverse complement.
TTGTGAGGTCACCTACCAACAGTCTTCTCTGTCAGAACACTGCTAGGTAGACTTCTCTTTCCGAGGTCACTTAACAACCAGGCGGCTACTTTTTAGATCACCCAAAAAACAGTGTTCTCTCTATGAGTTCACCTACAAACCAGTCTTCTCTGACAGAGACAACCTTATAATCAAGATTCTATTTAAGAGCTGCCTTAACAAACAGCCTTCTCTGTCAGAGGTTGCCTCACAACCAGGCTTCTCCATCACATGTCACCTTAAAAACATGCTTCTCTGTCAGAGATCACCTAACAACCAAGCTTCTGTGTAAGTGGTCATGTAACAAACTGGTTTCTCTGTCAGACATCACCTAACAACAAGACTTCTCTGTCAGAAGTCATCTAACAACAAGGCGTCCACTTATTACAGATCACGTAACAGTCAGCCTTCCCTTTAAGAGGTGACCAAACCACCATGCTTGTCTGTCAGAGAGAACCTGATAACCAGGCTTCTCTCAGAGCTCGCCTAACAAACAGGTATCTCCTTATTAGATCACCCAACAACCAGTCTTCCCTTTATGAGGTCACATAACAACTAGGCTTCTCTGTAACAAGGCTTCTCTGTATGCCTCATTAGAGGTCACCGAACAACCAGGCTTCTTTATGAGGTCACCTACCAACAAGTCTTCACTGTCAGAGACTACATAACAATCAAGCTTCTCCATCAGTAGTGACCTAACAAACAGGCTTCTCTTCCAGAGGTCACGTAACAACCAGGCTTCTCTGTAAGAGCTCACCTGACAAACATGCTTCTCATTATTAGGTCACAAAACAACCATCCTTCCATTTATGAGGTCACATAACACCCAAGCTTCTCTGTGAGAGCTCTTTAACAAACAGGTTTCTCAGTCACACATCACCTTACAAACTTCTCTGTCAGAGCTCATCTAACAACAAGCCTTCCACTGATACGATCTCCTAGAAAACAGTCTTCCCTTTAAGAGGTGACCTAAAAACCATGCTTCTCTGTCACATATAACCAGATAACCAGGCTTCTGTAAGAGCACCTAACCAACAGGCTTCTCCTTATTAGATCACCCAAAAACCAGCCTTCCCTGTATGAGCTCACGTAACAACCAGGATTCTCTGTACGCGCTCTGTATTAAACAGGTTTCTCTTTCAGACATCACCTGACAAGACTTCTCTGTGAGAAGTCATCTAACAAGAAGCCTTCCACTCATTACAGGTCACCTAACATTCAGTATTCCCTATAAGACGTGATTGAGCAACCATTCTTCTCTGTCAGAGACAACCTGATGAGCAGGCGTCTCTCTCAGATGTCACCTAACAATAGGTCTTCTCGGTCAGAGGTAACCTACCAGGCTTACCCTCATTATGGATCACATGACTACCAGGTTCCTCCTTACTGGAGATCACCTGACAACCACGCTTCTCTTTGTGAGGTCAGCAACCAACCAGTCTTCACTGTCAGAGATAATGTAACAACTTACCTTCTCTGTCAGAAGTCACCTCATCACCAGGCATCTCTTTTGGAGGTCACCTAAGCACCAGGCGTCTCTTTTGGATGTCACCTAACAACCAGTCTTCTCTTTATGAGGTCACATAACAATCAGGCTTCTCTGTAAGAGCTCTGTAACAAACAGGTTTCTCTGTCAGACATGACTTAACAAGAATTCTCTGTCAGACATCGTCTGACCACAAGCCTTCCACTCACTACAGATCACCCCACAATCAGTCTCCGATGGGAGACGTGACCTAAAAACCAAACTTCTCTCTCAGAGATAACCTGATAACCAGGCTTCTGTAAGAGCACGCCTAACCAAGGGGCTTCTCCTCATAAGATCACCCAACAACCAGTCTTCTCTTAAAGAGGTCACATAACAACAAGGCCTCTCTAGAGTCAAGCTTCACTGGAATGCTTCTTAGAGATAACCGAAGAACCAGGCTTCTCTTCACGAGGTCACCTACCAACCAGTCTTCACTGTCAGACATTACATAACAACCAACCTTATCCATCAGAAGTCACCTAAAAACCAGGCTTTTCTGTCAGAGCTCTCGTAACAAACAGGCTTCTCCTTCTTAGATCACCCAACAACCAGTTTCTCTTTATGAGGTCACATAATATCCAAGTGTTTCTCTAAGAGCTCACATAATAAACAGGCTTCTCCTTATTACAGATCACTTAACAGCAAGTTTTCTCTTTGTGAGGTCACCTACCAACAGTCTTCTCTGTCAGAACACTGCTAGGTAGACTTCTCTTTCCGAGGTCACTTAACAACCAGGCGGCTACTTTTTAGATCACCCAAAAAACAGTGTTCTCTCTATGAGTTCACCTACAAACCAGTCTTCTCTGACAGAGACAACCTTATAATCAAGATTCTATTTAAGAGCTGCCTTAACAAACAGCCTTCTCTGTCAGAGGTTGCCTCACAACCAGGCTTCTCCATCACATGTCACCTTAAAAACATGCTTCTCTGTCAGAGATCACCTAACAACCAAGCTTCTGTGTAAGTGGTCATGTAACAAACTGGTTTCTCTGTCAGACATCACCTAACAACAAGACTTCTCTGTCAGAAGTCATCTAACAACAAGGCGTCCACTTATTACAGATCACGTAACAGTCAGCCTTCCCTTTAAGAGGTGACCAAACCACCATGCTTGTCTGTCAGAGAGAACCTGATAACCAGGCTTCTCTCAGAGCTCGCCTAACAAACAGGTATCTCCTTATTAGATCACCCAACAACCAGTCTTCCCTTTATGAGGTCACATAACAACTAGGCTTCTCTGTAACAAGGCTTCTCTGTATGCCTCATTAGAGGTCACCGAACAACCAGGCTTCTTTATGAGGTCACCTACCAACAAGTCTTCACTGTCAGAGACTACATAACAATCAAGCTTCTCCATCAGTAGTGACCTAACAAACAGGCTTCTCTTCCAGAGGTCACGTAACAACCAGGCTTCTCTGTAAGAGCTCACCTGACAAACATGCTTCTCATTATTAGGTCACAAAACAACCATCCTTCCATTTATGAGGTCACATAACACCCAAGCTTCTCTGTGAGAGCTCTTTAACAAACAGGTTTCTCAGTCACACATCACCTTACAAACTTCTCTGTCAGAGCTCATCTAACAACAAGCCTTCCACTGATACGATCTCCTAGAAAACAGTCTTCCCTTTAAGAGGTGACCTAAAAACCATGCTTCTCTGTCACATATAACCAGATAACCAGGCTTCTGTAAGAGCACCTAACCAACAGGCTTCTCCTTATTAGATCACCCAAAAACCAGCCTTCCCTGTATGAGCTCACGTAACAACCAGGATTCTCTGTACGCGCTCTGTATTAAACAGGTTTCTCTTTCAGACATCACCTGACAAGACTTCTCTGTGAGAAGTCATCTAACAAGAAGCCTTCCACTCATTACAGGTCACCTAACATTCAGTATTCCCTATAAGACGTGATTGAGCAACCATTCTTCTCTGTCAGAGACAACCTGATGAGCAGGCGTCTCTCTCAGATGTCACCTAACAATAGGTCTTCTCGGTCAGAGGTAACCTACCAGGCTTACCCTCATTATGGATCACATGACTACCAGGTTCCTCCTTACTGGAGATCACCTGACAACCACGCTTCTCTTTGTGAGGTCAGCAACCAACCAGTCTTCACTGTCAGAGATAATGTAACAACTTACCTTCTCTGTCAGAAGTCACCTCATCACCAGGCATCTCTTTTGGAGGTCACCTAAGCACCAGGCGTCTCTTTTGGATGTCACCTAACAACCAGTCTTCTCTTTATGAGGTCACATAACAATCAGGCTTCTCTGTAAGAGCTCTGTAACAAACAGGTTTCTCTGTCAGACATGACTTAACAAGAATTCTCTGTCAGACATCGTCTGACCACAAGCCTTCCACTCACTACAGATCACCCCACAATCAGTCTCCGATGGGAGACGTGACCTAAAAACCAAACTTCTCTCTCAGAGATAACCTGATAACCAGGCTTCTGTAAGAGCACGCCTAACCAAGGGGCTTCTCCTCATAAGATCACCCAACAACCAGTCTTCTCTTAAAGAGGTCACATAACAACAAGGCCTCTCTAGAGTCAAGCTTCACTGGAATGCTTCTTAGAGATAACCGAAGAACCAGGCTTCTCTTCACGAGGTCACCTACCAACCAGTCTTCACTGTCAGACATTACATAACAACCAACCTTATCCATCAGAAGTCACCTAAAAACCAGGCTTTTCTGTCAGAGCTCTCGTAACAAACAGGCTTCTCCTTCTTAGATCACCCAACAACCAGTTTCTCTTTATGAGGTCACATAATATCCAAGTGTTTCTCTAAGAGCTCACATAATAAACAGGCTTCTCCTTATTACAGATCACTTAACAGCAAGTTTTCTCTTTGTGAGGTCACCTACCAACAGTCTTCTCTGTCAGAACACTGCTAGGTAGACTTCTCTTTCCGAGGTCACTTAACAACCAGGCGGCTACTTTTTAGATCACCCAAAAAACAGTGTTCTCTCTATGAGTTCACCTACAAACCAGTCTTCTCTGACAGAGACAACCTTATAATCAAGATTCTATTTAAGAGCTGCCTTAACAAACAGCCTTCTCTGTCAGAGGTTGCCTCACAACCAGGCTTCTCCATCACATGTCACCTTAAAAACATGCTTCTCTGTCAGAGATCACCTAACAACCAAGCTTCTGTGTAAGTGGTCATGTAACAAACTGGTTTCTCTGTCAGACATCACCTAACAACAAGACTTCTCTGTCAGAAGTCATCTAACAACAAGGCGTCCACTTATTACAGATCACGTAACAGTCAGCCTTCCCTTTAAGAGGTGACCAAACCACCATGCTTGTCTGTCAGAGAGAACCTGATAACCAGGCTTCTCTCAGAGCTCGCCTAACAAACAGGTATCTCCTTATTAGATCACCCAACAACCAGTCTTCCCTTTATGAGGTCACATAACAACTAGGCTTCTCTGTAACAAGGCTTCTCTGTATGCCTCATTAGAGGTCACCGAACAACCAGGCTTCTTTATGAGGTCACCTACCAACAAGTCTTCACTGTCAGAGACTACATAACAATCAAGCTTCTCCATCAGTAGTGACCTAACAAACAGGCTTCTCTTCCAGAGGTCACGTAACAACCAGGCTTCTCTGTAAGAGCTCACCTGACAAACATGCTTCTCATTATTAGGTCACAAAACAACCATCCTTCCATTTATGAGGTCACATAACACCCAAGCTTCTCTGTGAGAGCTCTTTAACAAACAGGTTTCTCAGTCACACATCACCTTACAAACTTCTCTGTCAGAGCTCATCTAACAACAAGCCTTCCACTGATACGATCTCCTAGAAAACAGTCTTCCCTTTAAGAGGTGACCTAAAAACCATGCTTCTCTGTCACATATAACCAGATAACCAGGCTTCTGTAAGAGCACCTAACCAACAGGCTTCTCCTTATTAGATCACCCAAAAACCAGCCTTCCCTGTATGAGCTCACGTAACAACCAGGATTCTCTGTACGCGCTCTGTATTAAACAGGTTTCTCTTTCAGACATCACCTGACAAGACTTCTCTGTGAGAAGTCATCTAACAAGAAGCCTTCCACTCATTACAGGTCACCTAACATTCAGTATTCCCTATAAGACGTGATTGAGCAACCATTCTTCTCTGTCAGAGACAACCTGATGAGCAGGCGTCTCTCTCAGATGTCACCTAACAATAGGTCTTCTCGGTCAGAGGTAACCTACCAGGCTTACCCTCATTATGGATCACATGACTACCAGGTTCCTCCTTACTGGAGATCACCTGACAACCACGCTTCTCTTTGTGAGGTCAGCAACCAACCAGTCTTCACTGTCAGAGATAATGTAACAACTTACCTTCTCTGTCAGAAGTCACCTCATCACCAGGCATCTCTTTTGGAGGTCACCTAAGCACCAGGCGTCTCTTTTGGATGTCACCTAACAACCAGTCTTCTCTTTATGAGGTCACATAACAATCAGGCTTCTCTGTAAGAGCTCTGTAACAAACAGGTTTCTCTGTCAGACATGACTTAACAAGAATTCTCTGTCAGACATCGTCTGACCACAAGCCTTCCACTCACTACAGATCACCCCACAATCAGTCTCCGATGGGAGACGTGACCTAAAAACCAAACTTCTCTCTCAGAGATAACCTGATAACCAGGCTTCTGTAAGAGCACGCCTAACCAAGGGGCTTCTCCTCATAAGATCACCCAACAACCAGTCTTCTCTTAAAGAGGTCACATAACAACAAGGCCTCTCTAGAGTCAAGCTTCACTGGAATGCTTCTTAGAGATAACCGAAGAACCAGGCTTCTCTTCACGAGGTCACCTACCAACCAGTCTTCACTGTCAGACATTACATAACAACCAACCTTATCCATCAGAAGTCACCTAAAAACCAGGCTTTTCTGTCAGAGCTCTCGTAACAAACAGGCTTCTCCTTCTTAGATCACCCAACAACCAGTTTCTCTTTATGAGGTCACATAATATCCAAGTGTTTCTCTAAGAGCTCACATAATAAACAGGCTTCTCCTTATTACAGATCACTTAACAGCAAGTTTTCTCTTTGTGAGGTCACCTACCAACAGTCTTCTCTGTCAGAACACTGCTAGGTAGACTTCTCTTTCCGAGGTCACTTAACAACCAGGCGGCTACTTTTTAGATCACCCAAAAAACAGTGTTCTCTCTATGAGTTCACCTACAAACCAGTCTTCTCTGACAGAGACAACCTTATAATCAAGATTCTATTTAAGAGCTGCCTTAACAAACAGCCTTCTCTGTCAGAGGTTGCCTCACAACCAGGCTTCTCCATCACATGTCACCTTAAAAACATGCTTCTCTGTCAGAGATCACCTAACAACCAAGCTTCTGTGTAAGTGGTCATGTAACAAACTGGTTTCTCTGTCAGACATCACCTAACAACAAGACTTCTCTGTCAGAAGTCATCTAACAACAAGGCGTCCACTTATTACAGATCACGTAACAGTCAGCCTTCCCTTTAAGAGGTGACCAAACCACCATGCTTGTCTGTCAGAGAGAACCTGATAACCAGGCTTCTCTCAGAGCTCGCCTAACAAACAGGTATCTCCTTATTAGATCACCCAACAACCAGTCTTCCCTTTATGAGGTCACATAACAACTAGGCTTCTCTGTAACAAGGCTTCTCTGTATGCCTCATTAGAGGTCACCGAACAACCAGGCTTCTTTATGAGGTCACCTACCAACAAGTCTTCACTGTCAGAGACTACATAACAATCAAGCTTCTCCATCAGTAGTGACCTAACAAACAGGCTTCTCTTCCAGAGGTCACGTAACAACCAGGCTTCTCTGTAAGAGCTCACCTGACAAACATGCTTCTCATTATTAGGTCACAAAACAACCATCCTTCCATTTATGAGGTCACATAACACCCAAGCTTCTCTGTGAGAGCTCTATAACAAACAGGTTTCTCAGTCACACATCACCTTACAAACTTCTCTGTCAGAGCTCATCTAACAACAAGCCTTCCACTGATACGATCTCCTAGAAAACAGTCTTCCCTTTAAGAGGTGACCTAAAAACCATGCTTCTCTGTCACATATAACCAGATAACCAGGCTTCTGTAAGAGCACCTAACCAACAGGCTTCTCCTTATTAGATCACCCAAAAACCAGCCTTCCCTGTATGAGCTCACGTAACAACCAGGATTCTCTGTACGCGCTCTGTATTAAACAGGTTTCTCTTTCAGACATCACCTGACAAGACTTCTCTGTGAGAAGTCATCTAACAAGAAGCCTTCCACTCATTACAGGTCACCTAACATTCAGTATTCCCTATAAGACGTGATTGAGCAACCATTCTTCTCTGTCAGAGACAACCTGATGAGCAGGCGTCTCTCTCAGATGTCACCTAACAATAGGTCTTCTCGGTCAGAGGTAACCTACCAGGCTTACCCTCATTATGGATCACATGACTACCAGGTTCCTCCTTACTGGAGATCACCTGACAACCACGCTTCTCTTTGTGAGGTCAGCAACCAACCAGTCTTCACTGTCAGAGATAATGTAACAACTTACCTTCTCTGTCAGAAGTCACCTCATCACCAGGCATCTCTTTTGGAGGTCACCTAATCACCAGGCGTCTCTTTTGGATGTCACCTAACAACCAGTCTTCTCTTTATGAGGTCACATAACAATCAGGCTTCTCTGTAAGAGCTCTGTAACAAACAGGTTTCTCTGTCAGACATGACTTAACAAGAATTCTCTGTCAGACATCGTCTGACCACAAGCCTTCCAGTGACTACAGATCACCCCACAATCAGTCTCCGATGGGAGACGTGACCTAAAAACCAAACTTCTCTCTCAGAGATAACCTGATAACCAGGCTTCTGTAAGAGCACGCCTAACCAAGGGGCTTCTCCTCATAAGATCACCCAACAACCAGTCTTCTCTTAAAGAGGTCACATAACAACAAGGCCTCTCTAGAGTCAAGCTTCACTGGAATGCTTCTTAGAGATAACCGAAGAACCAGGCTTCTCTTCACGAGGTCACCTAACAACCAGTCTTCACTGTCAGACATTACATAACAACCAACCTTATCCATCAGAAGTCACCTAAAAACCAGGCTTTTCTGTCAGAGCTCTCGTAACAAACAGGCTTCTCCTTCTTAGATCACCCAACAACCAGTTTCTCTTTATGAGGTCACATAATATCCAAGTGTTTCTCTAAGAGCTCACATAATAAACAGGCTTCTCCTTATTACAGATCACTTAACAGCAAGTTTTCTCTTTGTGAGGTCACCTACCAACAGTCTTCTCTGTCAGAACACTGCTAGGTAGACTTCTCTTTCAGAGGTCACTTAACAACCAGGCGGCTACTTTTTAGATCACCCAAAAAACAGTGTTCTCTCTATGAGTTCACCTACAAACCAGTCTTCTCTGACAGAGACAACCTTATAATCAAGATTCTATTTAAGAGCTGCCTTAACAAACAGCCTTCTCTGTCAGAGGTTGCCTCACAACCAGGCTTCTCCATCACATGTCACCTTAAAAACATGCTTCTCTGTCAGAGATCACCTAACAACCAAGCTTCTGTGTAAGTGGTCATGTAACAAACTGGTTTCTCTGTCAGACATCACCTAACAACAAGACTTCTCTGTCAGAAGTCATCTAACAACAAGGCGTCCACTTATTACAGATCACGTAACAGTCAGCCTTCCCTTTAAGAGGTGACCAAACCACCATGCTTGTCTGTCAGAGAGAACCTGATAACCAGGCTTCTCTCAGAGCTCACCTAACAAACAGGTATCTCCTTATTAGATCACCCAACAACCAGTCTTCCCTTTATGAGGTCACATAACAACTAGGCTACTCTGTAACAAGGCTTCTCTGTATGCCTCATTAGAGGTCACCGAACAACCAGGCTTCTTTATGAGGTCACCTACCAACAAGTCTTCACTGTCAGAGACTACATAACAATCAAGCTTCTCCATCAGTAGTGACCTAACAAACAGGCTTCTCTTCCAGAGGTCACGTAACAACCAGGCTTCTCTGTAAGAGCTCACCTGACAAACATGCTTCTCATTATTAGGTCACAAAACAACCATCCTTCCATTTATGAGGTCACATAACACCCAAGCTTCTCTGTGAGAGCTCTTTAACAAACAGGTTTCTCAGTCACACATCACCTTACAAACTTCTCTGTCAGAGCTCATCTAACAACAAGCCTTCCACTGATACGATCTCCTAGAAAACAGTCTTCCCTTTAAGAGGTGACCTAAAAACCATGCTTCTCTGTCACATATAACCAGATAACCAGGCTTCTGTAAGAGCACCTAACCAACAGGCTTCTCCTTATTAGATCACCCAAAAACCAGCCTTCCCTGTATGAGCTCACGTAACAACCAGGATTCTCTGTACGCGCTCTGTATTAAACAGGTTTCTCTTTCAGACATCACCTGACAAGACTTCTCTGTGAGAAGTCATCTAACAAGAAGCCTTCCACTCATTACAGGTCACCTAACATTCAGTATTCCCTATAAGACGTGATTGAGCAACCATTCTTCTCTGTCAGAGACAACCTGATGAGCAGGCGTCTCTCTCAGATGTCACCTAACAATAGGTCTTCTCGGTCAGAGGTAACCTACCAGGCTTACCCTCATTATGGATCACATGACTGCCAGGTTCCTCCTTACTGGAGATCACCTGACAACCACGCTTCTCTTTGTGAGGTCAGCAACCAACCAGTCTTCACTGTCAGAGATAATGTAACAACTTACCTTCTCTGTCAGAAGTCACCTCATCACCAGGCATCTCTTTTGGAGGTCACCTAAGCACCAGGCGTCTCTTTTGGATGTCACCTAACAACCAGTCTTCTCTTTATGAGGTCACATAACAATCAGGCTTCTCTGTAAGAGCTCTGTAACAAACAGGTTTCTCTGTCAGACATGACTTAACAAGAATTCTCTGTCAGACATCGTCTGACCACAAGCCTTCCACTCACTACAGATCACCCCACAATCAGTCTCCGATGGGAGACGTGACCTAAAAACCAAACTTCTCTCTCAGAGATAACCTGATAACCAGGCTTCTGTAAGAGCACGCCTAACCAAGGGGCTTCTCCTCATAAGATCACCCAACAACCAGTCTTCTCTTAAAGAGGTCACATAACAACAAGGCCTCTCTAGAGTCAAGCTTCACTGGAATGCTTCTTAGAGATAACCGAAGAACCAGGCTTCTCTTCACGAGGTCACCTAACAACCAGTCTTCACTGTCAGACATTACATAACAACCAACCTTATCCATCAGAAGTCACCTAAAAACCAGGCTTTTCTGTCAGAGCTCTCGTAACAAACAGGCTTCTCCTTCTTAGATCACCCAACAACCAGTTTCTCTTTATGAGGTCACATAATATCCAAGTGTTTCTCTAAGAGCTCACATAATAAACAGGCTTCTCCTTATTACAGATCACTTAACAGCAAGTTTTCTCTTTGTGAGGTCACCTACCAACAGTCTTCTCTGTCAGAACACTGCTAGGTAGACTTCTCTTTCAGAGGTCACTTAACAACCAGGCGGCTACTTTTTAGATCACCCAAAAAACAGTGTTCTCTCTATGAGTTCACCTACAAACCAGTCTTCTCTGACAGAGACAACCTTATAATCAAGATTCTATTTAAGAGCTGCCTTAACAAACAGCCTTCTCTGTCAGAGGTTGCCTCACAACCAGGCTTCTCCATCACATGTCACCTTAAAAACATGCTTCTCTGTCAGAGATCACCTAACAACCAAGCTTCTGTGTAAGTGGTCATGTAACAAACTGGTTTCTCTGTCAGACATCACCTAACAACAAGACTTCTCTGTCAGAAGTCATCTAACAACAAGGCGTCCACTTATTACAGATCACGTAACAGTCAGCCTTCCCTTTAAGAGGTGACCAAACCACCATGCTTGTCTGTCAGAGAGAACCTGATAACCAGGCTTCTCTCAGAGCTCGCCTAACAAACAGGTATCTCCTTATTAGATCACCCAACAACCAGTCTTCCCTTTATGAGGTCACATAACAACTAGGCTTCTCTGTAACAAGGCTTCTCTGTATGCCTCATTAGAGGTCACCGAACAACCAGGCTTCTTTATGAGGTCACCTACCAACAAGTCTTCACTGTCAGAGACTACATAACAATCAAGCTTCTCCATCAGTAGTGACCTAACAAACAGGCTTCTCTTCCAGAGGTCACGTAACAACCAGGCTTCTCTGTAAGAGCTCACCTGACAAACATGCTTCTCATTATTAGGTCACAAAACAACCATCCTTCCATTTATGAGGTCACATAACACCCAGGCTTCTCTGTGAGAGCTCTTTAACAAACAGGTTTCTCAGTCACACATCACCTTACAAACTTCTCTGTCAGAGCTCATCTAACAACAAGCCTTCCACTGATACGATCTCCTAGAAAACAGTCTTCCCTTTAAGAGGTGACCTAAAAACCATGCTTCTCTGTCACATATAACCAGATAACCAGGCTTCTGTAAGAGCACCTAACCAACAGGCTTCTCCTTATTAGATCACCCAAAAACCAGCCTTCCCTGTATGAGCTCACGTAACAACCAGGATTCTCTGTACGCGCTCTGTATTAAACAGGTTTCTCTTTCAGACATCACCTGACAAGACTTCTCTGTGAGAAGTCATCTAACAAGAAGCCTTCCACTCATTACAGGTCACCTAACATTCAGTATTCCCTATAAGACGTGATTGAGCAACCATTCTTCTCTGTCAGAGACAACCTGATGAGCAGGCGTCTCTCTCAGATGTCACCTAACAATAGGTCTTCTCGGTCAGAGGTAACCTACCAGGCTTACCCTCATTATGGATCACATGACTACCAGGTTCCTCCTTACTGGAGATCACCTGACAACCACGCTTCTCTTTGTGAGGTCAGCAACCAACCAGTCTTCACTGTCAGAGATAATGTAACAACTTACCTTCTCTGTCAGAAGTCACCTCATCACCAGGCATCTCTTTTGGAGGTCACCTAAGCACCAGGCGTCTCTTTTGGATGTCACCTAACAACCAGTCTTCTCTTTATGAGGTCACATAACAATCAGGCTTCTCTGTAAGAGCTCTGTAACAAACAGGTTTCTCTGTCAGACATGACTTAACAAGAATTCTCTGTCAGACATCGTCTGACCACAAGCCTTCCACTCACTACAGATCACCCCACAATCAGTCTCCGATGGGAGACGTGACCTAAAAACCAAACTTCTCTCTCAGAGATAACCTGATAACCAGGCTTCTGTAAGAGCACGCCTAACCAAGGGGCTTCTCCTCATAAGATCACCCAACAACCAGTCTTCTCTTAAAGAGGTCACATAACAACAAGGCCTCTCTAGAGTCAAGCTTCACTGGAATGCTTCTTAGAGATAACCGAAGAACCAGGCTTCTCTTCACGAGGTCACCTACCAACCAGTCTTCACTGTCAGACATTACATAACAACCAACCTTATCCATCAGAAGTCACCTAAAAACCAGGCTTTTCTGTCAGAGCTCTCGTAACAAACAGGCTTCTCCTTCTTAGATCACCCAACAACCAGTTTCTCTTTATGAGGTCACATAATATCCAAGTGTTTCTCTAAGAGCTCACATAATAAACAGGCTTCTCCTTATTACAGATCACTTAACAGCAAGTTTTCTCTTTGTGAGGTCACCTACCAACAGTCTTCTCTGTCAGAACACTGCTAGGTAGACTTCTCTTTCCGAGGTCACTTAACAACCAGGCGGCTACTTTTTAGATCACCCAAAAAACAGTGTTCTCTCTATGAGTTCACCTACAAACCAGTCTTCTCTGACAGAGACAACCTTATAATCAAGATTCTATTTAAGAGCTGCCTTAACAAACAGCCTTCTCTGTCAGAGGTTGCCTCACAACCAGGCTTCTCCATCACATGTCACCTTAAAAACATGCTTCTCTGTCAGAGATCACCTAACAACCAAGCTTCTGTGTAAGTGGTCATGTAACAAACTGGTTTCTCTGTCAGACATCACCTAACAACAAGACTTCTCTGTCAGAAGTCATCTAACAACAAGGCGTCCACTTATTACAGATCACGTAACAGTCAGCCTTCCCTTTAAGAGGTGACCAAACCACCATGCTTGTCTGTCAGAGAGAACCTGATAACCAGGCTTCTCTCAGAGCTCGCCTAACAAACAGGTATCTCCTTATTAGATCACCCAACAACCAGTCTTCCCTTTATGAGGTCACATAACAACTAGGCTTCTCTGTAACAAGGCTTCTCTGTATGCCTCATTAGAGGTCACCGAACAACCAGGCTTCTTTATGAGGTCACCTACCAACAAGTCTTCACTGTCAGAGACTACATAACAATCAAGCTTCTCCATCAGTAGTGACCTAACAAACAGGCTTCTCTTCCAGAGGTCACGTAACAACCAGGCTTCTCTGTAAGAGCTCACCTGACAAACATGCTTCTCATTATTAGGTCACAAAACAACCATCCTTCCATTTATGAGGTCACATAACACCCAAGCTTCTCTGTGAGAGCTCTTTAACAAACAGGTTTCTCAGTCACACATCACCTTACAAACTTCTCTGTCAGAGCTCATCTAACAACAAGCCTTCCACTGATACGATCTCCTAGAAAACAGTCTTCCCTTTAAGAGGTGACCTAAAAACCATGCTTCTCTGTCACATATAACCAGATAACCAGGCTTCTGTAAGAGCACCTAACCAACAGGCTTCTCCTTATTAGATCACCCAAAAACCAGCCTTCCCTGTATGAGCTCACGTAACAACCAGGATTCTCTGTACGCGCTCTGTATTAAACAGGTTTCTCTTTCAGACATCACCTGACAAGACTTCTCTGTGAGAAGTCATCTAACAAGAAGCCTTCCACTCATTACAGGTCACCTAACATTCAGTATTCCCTATAAGACGTGATTGAGCAACCATTCTTCTCTGTCAGAGACAACCTGATGAGCAGGCGTCTCTCTCAGATGTCACCTAACAATAGGTCTTCTCGGTCAGAGGTAACCTACCAGGCTTACCCTCATTATGGATCACATGACTACCAGGTTCCTCCTTACTGGAGATCACCTGACAACCACGCTTCTCTTTGTGAGGTCAGCAACCAACCAGTCTTCACTGTCAGAGATAATGTAACAACTTACCTTCTCTGTCAGAAGTCACCTCATCACCAGGCATCTCTTTTGGAGGTCACCTAAGCACCAGGCGTCTCTTTTGGATGTCACCTAACAACCAGTCTTCTCTTTATGAGGTCACATAACAATCAGGCTTCTCTGTAAGAGCTCTGTAACAAACAGGTTTCTCTGTCAGACATGACTTAACAAGAATTCTCTGTCAGACATCGTCTGACCACAAGCCTTCCACTCACTACAGATCACCCCACAATCAGTCTCCGATGGGAGACGTGACCTAAAAACCAAACTTCTCTCTCAGAGATAACCTGATAACCAGGCTTCTGTAAGAGCACGCCTAACCAAGGGGCTTCTCCTCATAAGATCACCCAACAACCAGTCTTCTCTTAAAGAGGTCACATAACAACAAGGCCTCTCTAGAGTCAAGCTTCACTGGAATGCTTCTTAGAGATAACCGAAGAACCAGGCTTCTCTTCACGAGGTCACCTACCAACCAGTCTTCACTGTCAGACATTACATAACAACCAACCTTATCCATCAGAAGTCACCTAAAAACCAGGCTTTTCTGTCAGAGCTCTCGTAACAAACAGGCTTCTCCTTCTTAGATCACCCAACAACCAGTTTCTCTTTATGAGGTCACATAATATCCAAGTGTTTCTCTAAGAGCTCACATAATAAACAGGCTTCTCCTTATTACAGATCACTTAACAGCAAGTTTTCTCTTTGTGAGGTCACCTACCAACAGTCTTCTCTGTCAGAACACTGCTAGGTAGACTTCTCTTTCCGAGGTCACTTAACAACCAGGCGGCTACTTTTTAGATCACCCAAAAAACAGTGTTCTCTCTATGAGTTCACCTACAAACCAGTCTTCTCTGACAGAGACAACCTTATAATCAAGATTCTATTTAAGAGCTGCCTTAACAAACAGCCTTCTCTGTCAGAGGTTGCCTCACAACCAGGCTTCTCCATCACATGTCACCTTAAAAACATGCTTCTCTGTCAGAGATCACCTAACAACCAAGCTTCTGTGTAAGTGGTCATGTAACAAACTGGTTTCTCTGTCAGACATCACCTAACAACAAGACTTCTCTGTCAGAAGTCATCTAACAACAAGGCGTCCACTTATTACAGATCACGTAACAGTCAGCCTTCCCTTTAAGAGGTGACCAAACCACCATGCTTGTCTGTCAGAGAGAACCTGATAACCAGGCTTCTCTCAGAGCTCGCCTAACAAACAGGTATCTCCTTATTAGATCACCCAACAACCAGTCTTCCCTTTATGAGGTCACATAACAACTAGGCTTCTCTGTAACAAGGCTTCTCTGTATGCCTCATTAGAGGTCACCGAACAACCAGGCTTCTTTATGAGGTCACCTACCAACAAGTCTTCACTGTCAGAGACTACATAACAATCAAGCTTCTCCATCAGTAGTGACCTAACAAACAGGCTTCTCTTCCAGAGGTCACGTAACAACCAGGCTTCTCTGTAAGAGCTCACCTGACAAACATGCTTCTCATTATTAGGTCACAAAACAACCATCCTTCCATTTATGAGGTCACATAACACCCAAGCTTCTCTGTGAGAGCTCTTTAACAAACAGGTTTCTCAGTCACACATCACCTTACAAACTTCTCTGTCAGAGCTCATCTAACAACAAGCCTTCCACTGATACGATCTCCTAGAAAACAGTCTTCCCTTTAAGAGGTGACCTAAAAACCATGCTTCTCTGTCACATATAACCAGATAACCAGGCTTCTGTAAGAGCACCTAACCAACAGGCTTCTCCTTATTAGATCACCCAAAAACCAGCCTTCCCTGTATGAGCTCACGTAACAACCAGGATTCTCTGTACGCGCTCTGTATTAAACAGGTTTCTCTTTCAGACATCACCTGACAAGACTTCTCTGTGAGAAGTCATCTAACAAGAAGCCTTCCACTCATTACAGGTCACCTAACATTCAGTATTCCCTATAAGACGTGATTGAGCAACCATTCTTCTCTGTCAGAGACAACCTGATGAGCAGGCGTCTCTCTCAGATGTCACCTAACAATAGGTCTTCTCGGTCAGAGGTAACCTACCAGGCTTACCCTCATTATGGATCACATGACTACCAGGTTCCTCCTTACTGGAGATCACCTGACAACCACGCTTCTCTTTGTGAGGTCAGCAACCAACCAGTCTTCACTGTCAGAGATAATGTAACAACTTACCTTCTCTGTCAGAAGTCACCTCATCACCAGGCATCTCTTTTGGAGGTCACCTAAGCACCAGGCGTCTCTTTTGGATGTCACCTAACAACCAGTCTTCTCTTTATGAGGTCACATAACAATCAGGCTTCTCTGTAAGAGCTCTGTAACAAACAGGTTTCTCTGTCAGACATGACTTAACAAGAATTCTCTGTCAGACATCGTCTGACCACAAGCCTTCCACTCACTACAGATCACCCCACAATCAGTCTCCGATGGGAGACGTGACCTAAAAACCAAACTTCTCTCTCAGAGATAACCTGATAACCAGGCTTCTGTAAGAGCACGCCTAACCAAGGGGCTTCTCCTCATAAGATCACCCAACAACCAGTCTTCTCTTAAAGAGGTCACATAACAACAAGGCCTCTCTAGAGTCAAGCTTCACTGGAATGCTTCTTAGAGATAACCGAAGAACCAGGCTTCTCTTCACGAGGTCACCTACCAACCAGTCTTCACTGTCAGACATTACATAACAACCAACCTTATCCATCAGAAGTCACCTAAAAACCAGGCTTTTCTGTCAGAGCTCTCGTAACAAACAGGCTTCTCCTTCTTAGATCACCCAACAACCAGTTTCTCTTTATGAGGTCACATAATATCCAAGTGTTTCTCTAAGAGCTCACATAATAAACAGGCTTCTCCTTATTACAGATCACTTAACAGCAAGTTTTCTCTTTGTGAGGTCACCTACCAACAGTCTTCTCTGTCAGAACACTGCTAGGTAGACTTCTCTTTCCGAGGTCACTTAACAACCAGGCGGCTACTTTTTAGATCACCCAAAAAACAGTGTTCTCTCTATGAGTTCACCTACAAACCAGTCTTCTCTGACAGAGACAACCTTATAATCAAGATTCTATTTAAGAGCTGCCTTAACAAACAGCCTTCTCTGTCAGAGGTTGCCTCACAACCAGGCTTCTCCATCACATGTCACCTTAAAAACATGCTTCTCTGTCAGAGATCACCTAACAACCAAGCTTCTGTGTAAGTGGTCATGTAACAAACTGGTTTCTCTGTCAGACATCACCTAACAACAAGACTTCTCTGTCAGAAGTCATCTAACAACAAGGCGTCCACTTATTACAGATCACGTAACAGTCAGCCTTCCCTTTAAGAGGTGACCAAACCACCATGCTTGTCTGTCAGAGAGAACCTGATAACCAGGCTTCTCTCAGAGCTCGCCTAACAAACAGGTATCTCCTTATTAGATCACCCAACAACCAGTCTTCCCTTTATGAGGTCACATAACAACTAGGCTTCTCTGTAACAAGGCTTCTCTGTATGCCTCATTAGAGGTCACCGAACAACCAGGCTTCTTTATGAGGTCACCTACCAACAAGTCTTCACTGTCAGAGACTACATAACAATCAAGCTTCTCCATCAGTAGTGACCTAACAAACAGGCTTCTCTTCCAGAGGTCACGTAACAACCAGGCTTCTCTGTAAGAGCTCACCTGACAAACATGCTTCTCATTATTAGGTCACAAAACAACCATCCTTCCATTTATGAGGTCACATAACACCCAAGCTTCTCTGTGAGAGCTCTTTAACAAACAGGTTTCTCAGTCACACATCACCTTACAAACTTCTCTGTCAGAGCTCATCTAACAACAAGCCTTCCACTGATACGATCTCCTAGAAAACAGTCTTCCCTTTAAGAGGTGACCTAAAAACCATGCTTCTCTGTCACATATAACCAGATAACCAGGCTTCTGTAAGAGCACCTAACCAACAGGCTTCTCCTTATTAGATCACCCAAAAACCAGCCTTCCCTGTATGAGCTCACGTAACAACCAGGATTCTCTGTACGCGCTCTGTATTAAACAGGTTTCTCTTTCAGACATCACCTGACAAGACTTCTCTGTGAGAAGTCATCTAACAAGAAGCCTTCCACTCATTACAGGTCACCTAACATTCAGTATTCCCTATAAGACGTGATTGAGCAACCATTCTTCTCTGTCAGAGACAACCTGATGAGCAGGCGTCTCTCTCAGATGTCACCTAACAATAGGTCTTCTCGGTCAGAGGTAACCTACCAGGCTTACCCTCATTATGGATCACATGACTACCAGGTTCCTCCTTACTGGAGATCACCTGACAACCACGCTTCTCTTTGTGAGGTCAGCAACCAACCAGTCTTCACTGTCAGAGATAATGTAACAACTTACCTTCTCTGTCAGAAGTCACCTCATCACCAGGCATCTCTTTTGGAGGTCACCTAAGCACCAGGCGTCTCTTTTGGATGTCACCTAACAACCAGTCTTCTCTTTATGAGGTCACATAACAATCAGGCTTCTCTGTAAGAGCTCTGTAACAAACAGGTTTCTCTGTCAGACATGACTTAACAAGAATTCTCTGTCAGACATCGCCTGACCACAAGCCTTCCACTCACTACAGATCACCCCACAATCAGTCTCCGATGGGAGACGTGACCTAAAAACCAAACTTCTCTCTCAGAGATAACCTGATAACCAGGCTTCTGTAAGAGCACGCCTAACCAAGGGGCTTCTCCTCATAAGATCACCCAACAACCAGTCTTCTCTTAAAGAGGTCACATAACAACAAGGCCTCTCTAGAGTCAAGCTTCACTGGAATGCTTCTTAGAGATAACCGAAGAACCAGGCTTCTCTTCACGAGGTCACCTACCAACCAGTCTTCACTGTCAGACATTACATAACAACCAACCTTATCCATCAGAAGTCACCTAAAAACCAGGCTTTTCTGTCAGAGCTCTCGTAACAAACAGGCTTCTCCTTCTTAGATCACCCAACAACCAGTTTCTCTTTATGAGGTCACATAATATCCAAGTGTTTCTCTAAGAGCTCACATAATAAACAGGCTTCTCCTTATTACAGATCACTTAACAGCAAGTTTTCTCTTTGTGAGGTCACCTACCAACAGTCTTCTCTGTCAGAACACTGCTAGGTAGACTTCTCTTTCCGAGGTCACTTAACAACCAGGCGGCTACTTTTTAGATCACCCAAAAAACAGTGTTCTCTCTATGAGTTCACCTACAAACCAGTCTTCTCTGACAGAGACAACCTTATAATCAAGATTCTATTTAAGAGCTGCCTTAACAAACAGCCTTCTCTGTCAGAGGTTGCCTCACAACCAGGCTTCTCCATCACATGTCACCTTAAAAACATGCTTCTCTGTCAGAGATCACCTAACAACCAAGCTTCTGTGTAAGTGGTCATGTAACAAACTGGTTTCTCTGTCAGACATCACCTAACAACAAGACTTCTCTGTCAGAAGTCATCTAACAACAAGGCGTCCACTTATTACAGATCACGTAACAGTCAGCCTTCCCTTTAAGAGGTGACCAAACCACCATGCTTGTCTGTCAGAGAGAACCTGATAACCAGGCTTCTCTCAGAGCTCGCCTAACAAACAGGTATCTCCTTATTAGATCACCCAACAACCAGTCTTCCCTTTATGAGGTCACATAACAACTAGGCTTCTCTGTAACAAGGCTTCTCTGTATGCCTCATTAGAGGTCACCGAACAACCAGGCTTCTTTATGAGGTCACCTACCAACAAGTCTTCACTGTCAGAGACTACATAACAATCAAGCTTCTCCATCAGTAGTGACCTAACAAACAGGCTTCTCTTCCAGAGGTCACGTAACAACCAGGCTTCTCTGTAAGAGCTCACCTGACAAACATGCTTCTCATTATTAGGTCACAAAACAACCATCCTTCCATTTATGAGGTCACATAACACCCAAGCTTCTCTGTGAGAGCTCTTTAACAAACAGGTTTCTCAGTCACACATCACCTTACAAACTTCTCTGTCAGAGCTCATCTAACAACAAGCCTTCCACTGATACGATCTCCTAGAAAACAGTCTTCCCTTTAAGAGGTGACCTAAAAACCATGCTTCTCTGTCACATATAACCAGATAACCAGGCTTCTGTAAGAGCACCTAACCAACAGGCTTCTCCTTATTAGATCACCCAAAAACCAGCCTTCCCTGTATGAGCTCACGTAACAACCAGGATTCTCTGTACGCGCTCTGTATTAAACAGGTTTCTCTTTCAGACATCACCTGACAAGACTTCTCTGTGAGAAGTCATCTAACAAGAAGCCTTCCACTCATTACAGGTCACCTAACATTCAGTATTCCCTATAAGACGTGATTGAGCAACCATTCTTCTCTGTCAGAGACAACCTGATGAGCAGGCGTCTCTCTCAGATGTCACCTAACAATAGGTCTTCTCGGTCAGAGGTAACCTACCAGGCTTACCCTCATTATGGATCACATGACTACCAGGTTCCTCCTTACTGGAGATCACCTGACAACCACGCTTCTCTTTGTGAGGTCAGCAACCAACCAGTCTTCACTGTCAGAGATAATGTAACAACTTACCTTCTCTGTCAGAAGTCACCTCATCACCAGGCATCTCTTTTGGAGGTCACCTAAGCACCAGGCGTCTCTTTTGGATGTCACCTAACAACCAGTCTTCTCTTTATGAGGTCACATAACAATCAGGCTTCTCTGTAAGAGCTCTGTAACAAACAGGTTTCTCTGTCAGACATGACTTAACAAGAATTCTCTGTCAGACATCGTCTGACCACAAGCCTTCCACTCACTACAGATCACCCCACAATCAGTCTCCGATGGGAGACGTGACCTAAAACCCAAACTTCTCTCTCAGAGATAACCTGATAACCAGGCTTCTGTAAGAGCACGCCTAACCAAGGGGCTTCTCCTCATAAGATCACCCAACAACCAGTCTTCTCTTAAAGAGGTCACATAACAACAAGGCCTCTCTAGAGTCAAGCTTCACTGGAATGCTTCTTAGAGATAACCGAAGAACCAGGCTTCTCTTCACGAGGTCACCTACCAACCAGTCTTCACTGTCAGACATTACATAACAACCAACCTTATCCATCAGAAGTCACCTAAAAACCAGGCTTTTCTGTCAGAGCTCTCGTAACAAACAGGCTTCTCCTTCTTAGATCACCCAACAACCAGTTTCTCTTTATGAGGTCACATAATATCCAAGTGTTTCTCTAAGAGCTCACATAATAAACAGGCTTCTCCTTATTACAGATCACTTAACAGCAAGTTTTCTCTTTGTGAGGTCACCTACCAACAGTCTTCTCTGTCAGAACACTGCTAGGTAGACTTCTCTTTCCGAGGTCACTTAACAACCAGGCGGCTACTTTTTAGATCACCCAAAAAACAGTGTTCTCTCTATGAGTTCACCTACAAACCAGTCTTCTCTGACAGAGACAACCTTATAATCAAGATTCTATTTAAGAGCTGCCTTAACAAACAGCCTTCTCTGTCAGAGGTTGCCTCACAACCAGGCTTCTCCATCACATGTCACCTTAAAAACATGCTTCTCTGTCAGAGATCACCTAACAACCAAGCTTCTGTGTAAGTGGTCATGTAACAAACTGGTTTCTCTGTCAGACATCACCTAACAACAAGACTTCTCTGTCAGAAGTCATCTAACAACAAGGCGTCCACTTATTACAGATCACGTAACAGTCAGCCTTCCCTTTAAGAGGTGACCAAACCACCATGCTTGTCTGTCAGAGAGAACCTGATAACCAGGCTTCTCTCAGAGCTCGCCTAACAAACAGGTATCTCCTTATTAGATCACCCAACAACCAGTCTTCCCTTTATGAGGTCACATAACAACTAGGCTTCTCTGTAACAAGGCTTCTCTGTATGCCTCATTAGAGGTCACCGAACAACCAGGCTTCTTTATGAGGTCACCTACCAACAAGTCTTCACTGTCAGAGACTACATAACAATCAAGCTTCTCCATCAGTAGTGACCTAACAAACAGGCTTCTCTTCCAGAGGTCACGTAACAACCAGGCTTCTCTGTAAGAGCTCACCTGACAAACATGCTTCTCATTATTAGGTCACAAAACAACCATCCTTCCATTTATGAGGTCACATAACACCCAAGCTTCTCTGTGAGAGCTCTTTAACAAACAGGTTTCTCAGTCACACATCACCTTACAAACTTCTCTGTCAGAGCTCATCTAACAACAAGCCTTCCACTGATACGATCTCCTAGAAAACAGTCTTCCCTTTAAGAGGTGACCTAAAAACCATGCTTCTCTGTCACATATAACCAGATAACCAGGCTTCTGTAAGAGCACCTAACCAACAGGCTTCTCCTTATTAGATCACCCAAAAACCAGCCTTCCCTGTATGAGCTCACGTAACAACCAGGATTCTCTGTACGCGCTCTGTATTAAACAGGTTTCTCTTTCAGACATCACCTGACAAGACTTCTCTGTGAGAAGTCATCTAACAAGAAGCCTTCCACTCATTACAGGTCACCTAACATTCAGTATTCCCTATAAGACGTGATTGAGCAACCATTCTTCTCTGTCAGAGACAACCTGATGAGCAGGCGTCTCTCTCAGATGTCACCTAACAATAGGTCTTCTCGGTCAGAGGTAACCTACCAGGCTTACCCTCATTATGGATCACATGACTACCAGGTTCCTCCTTACTGGAGATCACCTGACAACCACGCTTCTCTTTGTGAGGTCAGCAACCAACCAGTCTTCACTGTCAGAGATAATGTAACAACTTACCTTCTCTGTCAGAAGTCACCTCATCACCAGGCATCTCTTTTGGAGGTCACCTAAGCACCAGGCGTCTCTTTTGGATGTCACCTAACAACCAGTCTTCTCTTTATGAGGTCACATAACAATCAGGCTTCTCTGTAAGAGCTCTGTAACAAACAGGTTTCTCTGTCAGACATGACTTAACAAGAATTCTCTGTCAGACATCGTCTGACCACAAGCCTTCCACTCACTACAGATCACCCCACAATCAGTCTCCGATGGGAGACGTGACCTAAAAACCAAACTTCTCTCTCAGAGATAACCTGATAACCAGGCTTCTGTAAGAGCACGCCTAACCAAGGGGCTTCTCCTCATAAGATCACCCAACAACCAGTCTTCTCTTAAAGAGGTCACATAACAACAAGGCCTCTCTAGAGTCAAGCTTCACTGGAATGCTTCTTAGAGATAACCGAAGAACCAGGCTTCTCTTCACGAGGTCACCTACCAACCAGTCTTCACTGTCAGACATTACATAACAACCAACCTTATCCATCAGAAGTCACCTAAAAACCAGGCTTTTCTGTCAGAGCTCTCGTAACAAACAGGCTTCTCCTTCTTAGATCACCCAACAACCAGTTTCTCTTTATGAGGTCACATAATATCCAAGTGTTTCTCTAAGAGCTCACATAATAAACAGGCTTCTCCTTATTACAGATCACTTAACAGCAAGTTTTCTCTTTGTGAGGTCACCTACCAACAGTCTTCTCTGTCAGAACACTGCTAGGTAGACTTCTCTTTCCGAGGTCACTTAACAACCAGGCGGCTACTTTTTAGATCACCCAAAAAACAGTGTTCTCTCTATGAGTTCACCTACAAACCAGTCTTCTCTGACAGAGACAACCTTATAATCAAGATTCTATTTAAGAGCTGCCTTAACAAACAGCCTTCTCTGTCAGAGGTTGCCTCACAACCAGGCTTCTCCATCACATGTCACCTTAAAAACATGCTTCTCTGTCAGAGATCACCTAACAACCAAGCTTCTGTGTAAGTGGTCATGTAACAAACTGGTTTCTCTGTCAGACATCACCTAACAACAAGACTTCTCTGTCAGAAGTCATCTAACAACAAGGCGTCCACTTATTACAGATCACGTAACAGTCAGCCTTCCCTTTAAGAGGTGACCAAACCACCATGCTTGTCTGTCAGAGAGAACCTGATAACCAGGCTTCTCTCAGAGCTCGCCTAACAAACAGGTATCTCCTTATTAGATCACCCAACAACCAGTCTTCCCTTTATGAGGTCACATAACAACTAGGCTTCTCTGTAACAAGGCTTCTCTGTATGCCTCATTAGAGGTCACCGAACAACCAGGCTTCTTTATGAGGTCACCTACCAACAAGTCTTCACTGTCAGAGACTACATAACAATCAAGCTTCTCCATCAGTAGTGACCTAACAAACAGGCTTCTCTTCCAGAGGTCACGTAACAACCAGGCTTCTCTGTAAGAGCTCACCTGACAAACATGCTTCTCATTATTAGGTCACAAAACAACCATCCTTCCATTTATGAGGTCACATAACACCCAAGCTTCTCTGTGAGAGCTCTTTAACAAACAGGTTTCTCAGTCACACATCACCTTACAAACTTCTCTGTCAGAGCTCATCTAACAACAAGCCTTCCACTGATACGATCTCCTAGAAAACAGTCTTCCCTTTAAGAGGTGACCTAAAAACCATGCTTCTCTGTCACATATAACCAGATAACCAGGCTTCTGTAAGAGCACCTAACCAACAGGCTTCTCCTTATTAGATCACCCAAAAACCAGCCTTCCCTGTATGAGCTCACGTAACAACCAGGATTCTCTGTACGCGCTCTGTATTAAACAGGTTTCTCTTTCAGACATCACCTGACAAGACTTCTCTGTGAGAAGTCATCTAACAAGAAGCCTTCCACTCATTACAGGTCACCTAACATTCAGTATTCCCTATAAGACGTGATTGAGCAACCATTCTTCTCTGTCAGAGACAACCTGATGAGCAGGCGTCTCTCTCAGATGTCACCTAACAATAGGTCTTCTCGGTCAGAGGTAACCTACCAGGCTTACCCTCATTATGGATCACATGACTACCAGGTTCCTCCTTACTGGAGATCACCTGACAACCACGCTTCTCTTTGTGAGGTCAGCAACCAACCAGTCTTCACTGTCAGAGATAATGTAACAACTTACCTTCTCTGTCAGAAGTCACCTCATCACCAGGCATCTCTTTTGGAGGTCACCTAAGCACCAGGCGTCTCTTTTGGATGTCACCTAACAACCAGTCTTCTCTTTATGAGGTCACATAACAATCAGGCTTCTCTGTAAGAGCTCTGTAACAAACAGGTTTCTCTGTCAGACATGACTTAACAAGAATTCTCTGTCAGACATCGTCTGACCACAAGCCTTCCACTCACTACAGATCACCCCACAATCAGTCTCCGATGGGAGACGTGACCTAAAAACCAAACTTCTCTCTCAGAGATAACCTGATAACCAGGCTTCTGTAAGAGCACGCCTAACCAAGGGGCTTCTCCTCATAAGATCACCCAACAACCAGTCTTCTCTTAAAGAGGTCACATAACAACAAGGCCTCTCTAGAGTCAAGCTTCACTGGAATGCTTCTTAGAGATAACCGAAGAACCAGGCTTCTCTTCACGAGGTCACCTACCAACCAGTCTTCACTGTCAGACATTACATAACAACCAACCTTATCCATCAGAAGTCACCTAAAAACCAGGCTTTTCTGTCAGAGCTCTCGTAACAAACAGGCTTCTCCTTCTTAGATCACCCAACAACCAGTTTCTCTTTATGAGGTCACATAATATCCAAGTGTTTCTCTAAGAGCTCACATAATAAACAGGCTTCTCCTTATTACAGATCACTTAACAGCAAGTTTTCTCTTTGTGAGGTCACCTACCAACAGTCTTCTCTGTCAGAACACTGCTAGGTAGACTTCTCTTTCCGAGGTCACTTAACAACCAGGCGGCTACTTTTTAGATCACCCAAAAAACAGTGTTCTCTCTATGAGTTCACCTACAAACCAGTCTTCTCTGACAGAGACAACCTTATAATCAAGATTCTATTTAAGAGCTGCCTTAACAAACAGCCTTCTCTGTCAGAGGTTGCCTCACAACCAGGCTTCTCCATCACATGTCACCTTAAAAACATGCTTCTCTGTCAGAGATCACCTAACAACCAAGCTTCTGTGTAAGTGGTCATGTAACAAACTGGTTTCTCTGTCAGACATCACCTAACAACAAGACTTCTCTGTCAGAAGTCATCTAACAACAAGGCGTCCACTTATTACAGATCACGTAACAGTCAGCCTTCCCTTTAAGAGGTGACCAAACCACCATGCTTGTCTGTCAGAGAGAACCTGATAACCAGGCTTCTCTCAGAGCTCGCCTAACAAACAGGTATCTCCTTATTAGATCACCCAACAACCAGTCTTCCCTTTATGAGGTCACATAACAACTAGGCTTCTCTGTAACAAGGCTTCTCTGTATGCCTCATTAGAGGTCACCGAACAACCAGGCTTCTTTATGAGGTCACCTACCAACAAGTCTTCACTGTCAGAGACTACATAACAATCAAGCTTCTCCATCAGTAGTGACCTAACAAACAGGCTTCTCTTCCAGAGGTCACGTAACAACCAGGCTTCTCTGTAAGAGCTCACCTGACAAACATGCTTCTCATTATTAGGTCACAAAACAACCATCCTTCCATTTATGAGGTCACATAACACCCAAGCTTCTCTGTGAGAGCTCTTTAACAAACAGGTTTCTCAGTCACACATCACCTTACAAACTTCTCTGTCAGAGCTCATCTAACAACAAGCCTTCCACTGATACGATCTCCTAGAAAACAGTCTTCCCTTTAAGAGGTGACCTAAAAACCATGCTTCTCTGTCACATATAACCAGATAACCAGGCTTCTGTAAGAGCACCTAACCAACAGGCTTCTCCTTATTAGATCACCCAAAAACCAGCCTTCCCTGTATGAGCTCACGTAACAACCAGGATTCTCTGTACGCGCTCTGTATTAAACAGGTTTCTCTTTCAGACATCACCTGACAAGACTTCTCTGTGAGAAGTCATCTAACAAGAAGCCTTCCACTCATTACAGGTCACCTAACATTCAGTATTCCCTATAAGACGTGATTGAGCAACCATTCTTCTCTGTCAGAGACAACCTGATGAGCAGGCGTCTCTCTCAGATGTCACCTAACAATAGGTCTTCTCGGTCAGAGGTAACCTACCAGGCTTACCCTCATTATGGATCACATGACTACCAGGTTCCTCCTTACTGGAGATCACCTGACAACCACGCTTCTCTTTGTGAGGTCAGCAACCAACCAGTCTTCACTGTCAGAGATAATGTAACAACTTACCTTCTCTGTCAGAAGTCACCTCATCACCAGGCATCTCTTTTGGAGGTCACCTAAGCACCAGGCGTCTCTTTTGGATGTCACCTAACAACCAGTCTTCTCTTTATGAGGTCACATAACAATCAGGCTTCTCTGTAAGAGCTCTGTAACAAACAGGTTTCTCTGTCAGACATGACTTAACAAGAATTCTCTGTCAGACATCGTCTGACCACAAGCCTTCCACTCACTACAGATCACCCCACAATCAGTCTCCGATGGGAGACGTGACCTAAAAACCAAACTTCTCTCTCAGAGATAACCTGATAACCAGGCTTCTGTAAGAGCACGCCTAACCAAGGGGCTTCTCCTCATAAGATCACCCAACAACCAGTCTTCTCTTAAAGAGGTCACATAACAACAAGGCCTCTCTAGAGTCAAGCTTCACTGGAATGCTTCTTAGAGATAACCGAAGAACCAGGCTTCTCTTCACGAGGTCACCTACCAACCAGTCTTCACTGTCAGACATTACATAACAACCAACCTTATCCATCAGAAGTCACCTAAAAACCAGGCTTTTCTGTCAGAGCTCTCGTAACAAACAGGCTTCTCCTTCTTAGATCACCCAACAACCAGTTTCTCTTTATGAGGTCACATAATATCCAAGTGTTTCTCTAAGAGCTCACATAATAAACAGGCTTCTCCTTATTACAGATCACTTAACAGCAAGTTTTCTCTTTGTGAGGTCACCTACCAACAGTCTTCTCTGTCAGAACACTGCTAGGTAGACTTCTCTTTCCGAGGTCACTTAACAACCAGGCGGCTACTTTTTAGATCACCCAAAAAACAGTGTTCTCTCTATGAGTTCACCTACAAACCAGTCTTCTCTGACAGAGACAACCTTATAATCAAGATTCTATTTAAGAGCTGCCTTAACAAACAGCCTTCTCTGTCAGAGGTTGCCTCACAACCAGGCTTCTCCATCACATGTCACCTTAAAAACATGCTTCTCTGTCAGAGATCACCTAACAACCAAGCTTCTGTGTAAGTGGTCATGTAACAAACTGGTTTCTCTGTCAGACATCACCTAACAACAAGACTTCTCTGTCAGAAGTCATCTAACAACAAGGCGTCCACTTATTACAGATCACGTAACAGTCAGCCTTCCCTTTAAGAGGTGACCAAACCACCATGCTTGTCTGTCAGAGAGAACCTGATAACCAGGCTTCTCTCAGAGCTCGCCTAACAAACAGGTATCTCCTTATTAGATCACCCAACAACCAGTCTTCCCTTTATGAGGTCACATAACAACTAGGCTTCTCTGTAACAAGGCTTCTCTGTATGCCTCATTAGAGGTCACCGAACAACCAGGCTTCTTTATGAGGTCACCTACCAACAAGTCTTCACTGTCAGAGACTACATAACAATCAAGCTTCTCCATCAGTAGTGACCTAACAAACAGGCTTCTCTTCCAGAGGTCACGTAACAACCAGGCTTCTCTGTAAGAGCTCACCTGACAAACATGCTTCTCATTATTAGGTCACAAAACAACCATCCTTCCATTTATGATGTCACATAACACCCAAGCTTCTCTGTGAGAGCTCTTTAACAAACAGGTTTCTCAGTCACACATCACCTTACAAACTTCTCTGTCAGAGCTCATCTAACAACAAGCCTTCCACTGATACGATCTCCTAGAAAACAGTCTTCCCTTTAAGAGGTGACCTAAAAACCATGCTTCTCTGTCACATATAACCAGATAACCAGGCTTCTGTAAGAGCACCTAACCAACAGGCTTCTCCTTATTAGATCACCCAAAAACCAGCCTTCCCTGTATGAGCTCACGTAACAACCAGGATTCTCTGTACGCGCTCTGTATTAAACAGGTTTCTCTTTCAGACATCACCTGACAAGACTTCTCTGTGAGAAGTCATCTAACAAGAAGCCTTCCACTCATTACAGGTCACCTAACATTCAGTATTCCCTATAAGACGTGATTGAGCAACCATTCTTCTCTGTCAGAGACAACCTGATGAGCAGGCGTCTCTCTCAGATGTCACCTAACAATAGGTCTTCTCGGTCAGAGGTAACCTACCAGGCTTACCCTCATTATGGATCACATGACTACCAGGTTCCTCCTTACTGGAGATCACCTGACAACCACGCTTCTCTTTGTGAGGTCAGCAACCAACCAGTCTTCACTGTCAGAGATAATGTAACAACTTACCTTCTCTGTCAGAAGTCACCTCATCACCAGGCATCTCTTTTGGAGGTCACCTAAGCACCAGGCGTCTCTTTTGGATGTCACCTAACAACCAGTCTTCTCTTTATGAGGTCACATAACAATCAGGCTTCTCTGTAAGAGCTCTGTAACAAACAGGTTTCTCTGTCAGACATGACTTAACAAGAATTCTCTGTCAGACATCGTCTGACCACAAGCCTTCCACTCACTACAGATCACCCCACAATCAGTCTCCGATGGGAGACGTGACCTAAAAACCAAACTTCTCTCTCAGAGATAACCTGATAACCAGGCTTCTGTAAGAGCACGCCTAACCAAGGGGCTTCTCCTCATAAGATCACCCAACAACCAGTCTTCTCTTAAAGAGGTCACATAACAACAAGGCCTCTCTAGAGTCAAGCTTCACTGGAATGCTTCTTAGAGATAACCGAAGAACCAGGCTTCTCTTCACGAGGTCACCTACCAACCAGTCTTCACTGTCAGACATTACATAACAACCAACCTTATCCATCAGAAGTCACCTAAAAACCAGGCTTTTCTGTCAGAGCTCTCGTAACAAACAGGCTTCTCCTTCTTAGATCACCCAACAACCAGTTTCTCTTTATGAGGTCACATAATATCCAAGTGTTTCTCTAAGAGCTCACATAATAAACAGGCTTCTCCTTATTACAGATCACTTAACAGCAAGTTTTCTCTTTGTGAGGTCACCTACCAACAGTCTTCTCTGTCAGAACACTGCTAGGTAGACTTCTCTTTCCGAGGTCACTTAACAACCAGGCGGCTACTTTTTAGATCACCCAAAAAACAGTGTTCTCTCTATGAGTTCACCTACAAACCAGTCTTCTCTGACAGAGACAACCTTATAATCAAGATTCTATTTAAGAGCTGCCTTAACAAACAGCCTTCTCTGTCAGAGGTTGCCTCACAACCAGGCTTCTCCATCACATGTCACCTTAAAAACATGCTTCTCTGTCAGAGATCACCTAACAACCAAGCTTCTGTGTAAGTGGTCATGTAACAAACTGGTTTCTCTGTCAGACATCACCTAACAACAAGACTTCTCTGTCAGAAGTCATCTAACAACAAGGCGTCCACTTATTACAGATCACGTAACAGTCAGCCTTCCCTTTAAGAGGTGACCAAACCACCATGCTTGTCTGTCAGAGAGAACCTGATAACCAGGCTTCTCTCAGAGCTCGCCTAACAAACAGGTATCTCCTTATTAGATCACCCAACAACCAGTCTTCCCTTTATGAGGTCACATAACAACTAGGCTTCTCTGTAACAAGGCTTCTCTGTATGCCTCATTAGAGGTCACCGAACAACCAGGCTTCTTTATGAGGTCACCTACCAACAAGTCTTCACTGTCAGAGACTACATAACAATCAAGCTTCTCCATCAGTAGTGACCTAACAAACAGGCTTCTCTTCCAGAGGTCACGTAACAACCAGGCTTCTCTGTAAGAGCTCACCTGACAAACATGCTTCTCATTATTAGGTCACAAAACAACCATCCTTCCATTTATGATGTCACATAACACCCAAGCTTCTCTGTGAGAGCTCTTTAACAAACAGGTTTCTCAGTCACACATCACCTTACAAACTTCTCTGTCAGAGCTCATCTAACAACAAGCCTTCCACTGATACGATCTCCTAGAAAACAGTCTTCCCTTTAAGAGGTGACCTAAAAACCATGCTTCTCTGTCACATATAACCAGATAACCAGGCTTCTGTAAGAGCACCTAACCAACAGGCTTCTCCTTATTAGATCACCCAAAAACCAGCCTTCCCTGTATGAGCTCACGTAACAACCAGGATTCTCTGTACGCGCTCTGTATTAAACAGGTTTCTCTTTCAGACATCACCTGACAAGACTTCTCTGTGAGAAGTCATCTAACAAGAAGCCTTCCACTCATTACAGGTCACCTAACATTCAGTATTCCCTATAAGACGTGATTGAGCAACCATTCTTCTCTGTCAGAGACAACCTGATGAGCAGGCGTCTCTCTCAGATGTCACCTAACAATAGGTCTTCTCGGTCAGAGGTAACCTACCAGGCTTACCCTCATTATGGATCACATGACTACCAGGTTCCTCCTTACTGGAGATCACCTGACAACCACGCTTCTCTTTGTGAGGTCAGCAACCAACCAGTCTTCACTGTCAGAGATAATGTAACAACTTACCTTCTCTGTCAGAAGTCACCTCATCACCAGGCATCTCTTTTGGAGGTCACCTAAGCACCAGGCGTCTCTTTTGGATGTCACCTAACAACCAGTCTTCTCTTTATGAGGTCACATAACAATCAGGCTTCTCTGTAAGAGCTCTGTAACAAACAGGTTTCTCTGTCAGACATGACTTAACAAGAATTCTCTGTCAGACATCGTCTGACCACAAGCCTTCCACTCACTACAGATCACCCCACAATCAGTCTCCGATGGGAGACGTGACCTAAAAACCAAACTTCTCTCTCAGAGATAACCTGATAACCAGGCTTCTGTAAGAGCACGCCTAACCAAGGGGCTTCTCCTCATAAGATCACCCAACAACCAGTCTTCTCTTAAAGAGGTCACATAACAACAAGGCCTCTCTAGAGTCAAGCTTCACTGGAATGCTTCTTAGAGATAACCGAAGAACCAGGCTTCTCTTCACGAGGTCACCTACCAACCAGTCTTCACTGTCAGACATTACATAACAACCAACCTTATCCATCAGAAGTCACCTAAAAACCAGGCTTTTCTGTCAGAGCTCTCGTAACAAACAGGCTTCTCCTTCTTAGATCACCCAACAACCAGTTTCTCTTTATGAGGTCACATAATATCCAAGTGTTTCTCTAAGAGCTCACATAATAAACAGGCTTCTCCTTATTACAGATCACTTAACAGCAAGTTTTCTCTTTGTGAGGTCACCTACCAACAGTCTTCTCTGTCAGAACACTGCTAGGTAGACTTCTCTTTCCGAGGTCACTTAACAACCAGGCGGCTACTTTTTAGATCACCCAAAAAACAGTGTTCTCTCTATGAGTTCACCTACAAACCAGTCTTCTCTGACAGAGACAACCTTATAATCAAGATTCTATTTAAGAGCTGCCTTAACAAACAGCCTTCTCTGTCAGAGGTTGCCTCACAACCAGGCTTCTCCATCACATGTCACCTTAAAAACATGCTTCTCTGTCAGAGATCACCTAACAACCAAGCTTCTGTGTAAGTGGTCATGTAACAAACTGGTTTCTCTGTCAGACATCACCTAACAACAAGACTTCTCTGTCAGAAGTCATCTAACAACAAGGCGTCCACTTATTACAGATCACGTAACAGTCAGCCTTCCCTTTAAGAGGTGACCAAACCACCATGCTTGTCTGTCAGAGAGAACCTGATAACCAGGCTTCTCTCAGAGCTCGCCTAACAAACAGGTATCTCCTTATTAGATCACCCAACAACCAGTCTTCCCTTTATGAGGTCACATAACAACTAGGCTTCTCTGTAACAAGGCTTCTCTGTATGCCTCATTAGAGGTCACCGAACAACCAGGCTTCTTTATGAGGTCACCTACCAACAAGTCTTCACTGTCAGAGACTACATAACAATCAAGCTTCTCCATCAGTAGTGACCTAACAAACAGGCTTCTCTTCCAGAGGTCACGTAACAACCAGGCTTCTCTGTAAGAGCTCACCTGACAAACATGCTTCTCATTATTAGGTCACAAAACAACCATCCTTCCATTTATGAGGTCACATAACACCCAAGCTTCTCTGTGAGAGCTCTTTAACAAACAGGTTTCTCAGTCACACATCACCTTACAAACTTCTCTGTCAGAGCTCATCTAACAACAAGCCTTCCACTGATACGATCTCCTAGAAAACAGTCTTCCCTTTAAGAGGTGACCTAAAAACCATGCTTCTCTGTCACATATAACCAGATAACCAGGCTTCTGTAAGAGCACCTAACCAACAGGCTTCTCCTTATTAGATCACCCAAAAACCAGCCTTCCCTGTATGAGCTCACGTAACAACCAGGATTCTCTGTACGCGCTCTGTATTAAACAGGTTTCTCTTTCAGACATCACCTGACAAGACTTCTCTGTGAGAAGTCATCTAACAAGAAGCCTTCCACTCATTACAGGTCACCTAACATTCAGTATTCCCTATAAGACGTGATTGAGCAACCATTCTTCTCTGTCAGAGACAACCTGATGAGCAGGCGTCTCTCTCAGATGTCACCTAACAATAGGTCTTCTCGGTCAGAGGTAACCTACCAGGCTTACCCTCATTATGGATCACATGACTACCAGGTTCCTCCTTACTGGAGATCACCTGACAACCACGCTTCTCTTTGTGAGGTCAGCAACCAACCAGTCTTCACTGTCAGAGATAATGTAACAACTTACCTTCTCTGTCAGAAGTCACCTCATCACCAGGCATCTCTTTTGGAGGTCACCTAAGCACCAGGCGTCTCTTTTGGATGTCACCTAACAACCAGTCTTCTCTTTATGAGGTCACATAACAATCAGGCTTCTCTGTAAGAGCTCTGTAACAAACAGGTTTCTCTGTCAGACATGACTTAACAAGAATTCTCTGTCAGACATCGCCTGACCACAAGCCTTCCACTCACTACAGATCACCCCACAATCAGTCTCCGATGGGAGACGTGACCTAAAAACCAAACTTCTCTCTCAGAGATAACCTGATAACCAGGCTTCTGTAAGAGCACGCCTAACCAAGGGGCTTCTCCTCATAAGATCACCCAACAACCAGTCTTCTCTTAAAGAGGTCACATAACAACAAGGCCTCTCTAGAGTCAAGCTTCACTGGAATGCTTCTTAGAGATAACCGAAGAACCAGGCTTCTCTTCACGAGGTCACCTACCAACCAGTCTTCACTGTCAGACATTACATAACAACCAACCTTATCCATCAGAAGTCACCTAAAAACCAGGCTTTTCTGTCAGAGCTCTCGTAACAAACAGGCTTCTCCTTCTTAGATCACCCAACAACCAGTTTCTCTTTATGAGGTCACATAATATCCAAGTGTTTCTCTAAGAGCTCACATAATAAACAGGCTTCTCCTTATTACAGATCACTTAACAGCAAGTTTTCTCTTTGTGAGGTCACCTACCAACAGTCTTCTCTGTCAGAACACTGCTAGGTAGACTTCTCTTTCCGAGGTCACTTAACAACCAGGCGGCTACTTTTTAGATCACCCAAAAAACAGTGTTCTCTCTATGAGTTCACCTACAAACCAGTCTTCTCTGACAGAGACAACCTTATAATCAAGATTCTATTTAAGAGCTGCCTTAACAAACAGCCTTCTCTGTCAGAGGTTGCCTCACAACCAGGCTTCTCCATCACATGTCACCTTAAAAACATGCTTCTCTGTCAGAGATCACCTAACAACCAAGCTTCTGTGTAAGTGGTCATGTAACAAACTGGTTTCTCTGTCAGACATCACCTAACAACAAGACTTCTCTGTCAGAAGTCATCTAACAACAAGGCGTCCACTTATTACAGATCACGTAACAGTCAGCCTTCCCTTTAAGAGGTGACCAAACCACCATGCTTGTCTGTCAGAGAGAACCTGATAACCAGGCTTCTCTCAGAGCTCGCCTAACAAACAGGTATCTCCTTATTAGATCACCCAACAACCAGTCTTCCCTTTATGAGGTCACATAACAACTAGGCTTCTCTGTAACAAGGCTTCTCTGTATGCCTCATTAGAGGTCACCGAACAACCAGGCTTCTTTATGAGGTCACCTACCAACAAGTCTTCACTGTCAGAGACTACATAACAATCAAGCTTCTCCATCAGTAGTGACCTAACAAACAGGCTTCTCTTCCAGAGGTCACGTAACAACCAGGCTTCTCTGTAAGAGCTCACCTGACAAACATGCTT
The DNA here is from genome assembly GCF_030020395.1 of Manis pentadactyla. NCBI lineage: Eukaryota > Metazoa > Chordata > Mammalia > Pholidota > Manidae > Manis > Manis pentadactyla. Next base: position 103,945,280 of record NC_080022.1, on the reverse strand, counting down.
CTCATTATTAGGTCACAAAACAACCATCCTTCCATTTATGAGGTCACATAACACCCAAGCTTCTCTGTGAGAGCTCTTTAACAAACAGGTTTCTCAGTCACACATCACCTTACAAACTTCTCTGTCAGAGCTCATCTAACAACAAGCCTTCCACTGATACGATCTCCTAGAAAACAGTCTTCCCTTTAAGAGGTGACCTAAAAACCATGCTTCTCTGTCACATATAACCAGATAACCAGGCTTCTGTAAGAGCACCTAACCAACAGGCTTCTCCTTATTAGATCACCCAAAAACCAGCCTTCCCTGTATGAGCTCACGTAACAACCAGGATTCTCTGTACGCGCTCTGTATTAAACAGGTTTCTCTTTCAGACATCACCTGACAAGACTTCTCTGTGAGAAGTCATCTAACAAGAAGCCTTCCACTCATTACAGGTCACCTAACATTCAGTATTCCCTATAAGACGTGATTGAGCAACCATTCTTCTCTGTCAGAGACAACCTGATGAGCAGGCGTCTCTCTCAGATGTCACCTAACAATAGGTCTTCTCGGTCAGAGGTAACCTACCAGGCTTACCCTCATTATGGATCACATGACTACCAGGTTCCTCCTTACTGGAGATCACCTGACAACCACGCTTCTCTTTGTGAGGTCAGCAACCAACCAGTCTTCACTGTCAGAGATAATGTAACAACTTACCTTCTCTGTCAGAAGTCACCTCATCACCAGGCATCTCTTTTGGAGGTCACCTAAGCACCAGGCGTCTCTTTTGGATGTCACCTAACAACCAGTCTTCTCTTTATGAGGTCACATAACAATCAGGCTTCTCTGTAAGAGCTCTGTAACAAACAGGTTTCTCTGTCAGACATGACTTAACAAGAATTCTCTGTCAGACATCGCCTGACCACAAGCCTTCCACTCACTACAGATCACCCCACAATCAGTCTCCGATGGGAGACGTGACCTAAAAACCAAACTTCTCTCTCAGAGATAACCTGATAACCAGGCTTCTGTAAGAGCACGCCTAACCAAGGGGCTTCTCCTCATAAGATCACCCAACAACCAGTCTTCTCTTAAAGAGGTCACATAACAACAAGGCCTCTCTAGAGTCAAGCTTCACTGGAATGCTTCTTAGAGATAACCGAAGAACCAGGCTTCTCTTCACGAGGTCACCTACCAACCAGTCTTCACTGTCAGACATTACATAACAACCAACCTTATCCATCAGAAGTCACCTAAAAACCAGGCTTTTCTGTCAGAGCTCTCGTAACAAACAGGCTTCTCCTTCTTAGATCACCCAACAACCAGTTTCTCTTTATGAGGTCACATAATATCCAAGTGTTTCTCTAAGAGCTCACATAATAAACAGGCTTCTCCTTATTACAGATCACTTAACAGCAAGTTTTCTCTTTGTGAGGTCACCTACCAACAGTCTTCTCTGTCAGAACACTGCTAGGTAGACTTCTCTTTCCGAGGTCACTTAACAACCAGGCGGCTACTTTTTAGATCACCCAAAAAACAGTGTTCTCTCTATGAGTTCACCTACAAACCAGTCTTCTCTGACAGAGACAACCTTATAATCAAGATTCTATTTAAGAGCTGCCTTAACAAACAGCCTTCTCTGTCAGAGGTTGCCTCACAACCAGGCTTCTCCATCACATGTCACCTTAAAAACATGCTTCTCTGTCAGAGATCACCTAACAACCAAGCTTCTGTGTAAGTGGTCATGTAACAAACTGGTTTCTCTGTCAGACATCACCTAACAACAAGACTTCTCTGTCAGAAGTCATCTAACAACAAGGCGTCCACTTATTACAGATCACGTAACAGTCAGCCTTCCCTTTAAGAGGTGACCAAACCACCATGCTTGTCTGTCAGAGAGAACCTGATAACCAGGCTTCTCTCAGAGCTCGCCTAACAAACAGGTATCTCCTTATTAGATCACCCAACAACCAGTCTTCCCTTTATGAGGTCACATAACAACTAGGCTTCTCTGTAACAAGGCTTCTCTGTATGCCTCATTAGAGGTCACCGAACAACCAGGCTTCTTTATGAGGTCACCTACCAACAAGTCTTCACTGTCAGAGACTACATAACAATCAAGCTTCTCCATCAGTAGTGACCTAACAAACAGGCTTCTCTTCCAGAGGTCACGTAACAACCAGGCTTCTCTGTAAGAGCTCACCTGACAAACATGCTTCTCATTATTAGGTCACAAAACAACCATCCTTCCATTTATGAGGTCACATAACACCCAAGCTTCTCTGTGAGAGCTCTTTAACAAACAGGTTTCTCAGTCACACATCACCTTACAAACTTCTCTGTCAGAGCTCATCTAACAACAAGCCTTCCACTGATACGATCTCCTAGAAAACAGTCTTCCCTTTAAGAGGTGACCTAAAAACCATGCTTCTCTGTCACATATAACCAGATAACCAGGCTTCTGTAAGAGCACCTAACCAACAGGCTTCTCCTTATTAGATCACCCAAAAACCAGCCTTCCCTGTATGAGCTCACGTAACAACCAGGATTCTCTGTACGCGCTCTGTATTAAACAGGTTTCTCTTTCAGACATCACCTGACAAGACTTCTCTGTGAGAAGTCATCTAACAAGAAGCCTTCCACTCATTACAGGTCACCTAACATTCAGTATTCCCTATAAGACGTGATTGAGCAACCATTCTTCTCTGTCAGAGACAACCTGATGAGCAGGCGTCTCTCTCAGATGTCACCTAACAATAGGTCTTCTCGGTCAGAGGTAACCTACCAGGCTTACCCTCATTATGGATCACATGACTACCAGGTTCCTCCTTACTGGAGATCACCTGACAACCACGCTTCTCTTTGTGAGGTCAGCAACCAACCAGTCTTCACTGTCAGAGATAATGTAACAACTTACCTTCTCTGTCAGAAGTCACCTCATCACCAGGCATCTCTTTTGGAGGTCACCTAAGCACCAGGCGTCTCTTTTGGATGTCACCTAACAACCAGTCTTCTCTTTATGAGGTCACATAACAATCAGGCTTCTCTGTAAGAGCTCTGTAACAAACAGGTTTCTCTGTCAGACATGACTTAACAAGAATTCTCTGTCAGACATCGTCTGACCACAAGCCTTCCACTCACTACAGATCACCCCACAATCAGTCTCCGATGGGAGACGTGACCTAAAAACCAAACTTCTCTCTCAGAGATAACCTGATAACCAGGCTTCTGTAAGAGCACGCCTAACCAAGGGGCTTCTCCTCATAAGATCACCCAACAACCAGTCTTCTCTTAAAGAGGTCACATAACAACAAGGCCTCTCTAGAGTCAAGCTTCACTGGAATGCTTCTTAGAGATAACCGAAGAACCAGGCTTCTCTTCACGAGGTCACCTACCAACCAGTCTTCACTGTCAGACATTACATAACAACCAACCTTATCCATCAGAAGTCACCTAAAAACCAGGCTTTTCTGTCAGAGCTCTCGTAACAAACAGGCTTCTCCTTCTTAGATCACCCAACAACCAGTTTCTCTTTATGAGGTCACATAATATCCAAGTGTTTCTCTAAGAGCTCACATAATAAACAGGCTTCTCCTTATTACAGATCACTTAACAGCAAGTTTTCTCTTTGTGAGGTCACCTACCAACAGTCTTCTCTGTCAGAACACTGCTAGGTAGACTTCTCTTTCCGAGGTCACTTAACAACCAGGCGGCTACTTTTTAGATCACCCAAAAAACAGTGTTCTCTCTATGAGTTCACCTACAAACCAGTCTTCTCTGACAGAGACAACCTTATAATCAAGATTCTATTTAAGAGCTGCCTTAACAAACAGCCTTCTCTGTCAGAGGTTGCCTCACAACCAGGCTTCTCCATCACATGTCACCTTAAAAACATGCTTCTCTGTCAGAGATCACCTAACAACCAAGCTTCTGTGTAAGTGGTCATGTAACAAACTGGTTTCTCTGTCAGACATCACCTAACAACAAGACTTCTCTGTCAGAAGTCATCTAACAACAAGGCGTCCACTTATTACAGATCACGTAACAGTCAGCCTTCCCTTTAAGAGGTGACCAAACCACCATGCTTGTCTGTCAGAGAGAACCTGATAACCAGGCTTCTCTCAGAGCTCGCCTAACAAACAGGTATCTCCTTATTAGATCACCCAACAACCAGTCTTCCCTTTATGAGGTCACATAACAACTAGGCTTCTCTGTAACAAGGCTTCTCTGTATGCCTCATTAGAGGTCACCGAACAACCAGGCTTCTTTATGAGGTCACCTACCAACAAGTCTTCACTGTCAGAGACTACATAACAATCAAGCTTCTCCATCAGTAGTGACCTAACAAACAGGCTTCTCTTCCAGAGGTCACGTAACAACCAGGCTTCTCTGTAAGAGCTCACCTGACAAACATGCTTCTCATTATTAGGTCACAAAACAACCATCCTTCCATTTATGAGGTCACATAACACCCAAGCTTCTCTGTGAGAGCTCTTTAACAAACAGGTTTCTCAGTCACACATCACCTTACAAACTTCTCTGTCAGAGCTCATCTAACAACAAGCCTTCCACTGATACGATCTCCTAGAAAACAGTCTTCCCTTTAAGAGGTGACCTAAAAACCATGCTTCTCTGTCACATATAACCAGATAACCAGGCTTCTGTAAGAGCACCTAACCAACAGGCTTCTCCTTATTAGATCACCCAAAAACCAGCCTTCCCTGTATGAGCTCACGTAACAACCAGGATTCTCTGTACGCGCTCTGTATTAAACAGGTTTCTCTTTCAGACATCACCTGACAAGACTTCTCTGTGAGAAGTCATCTAACAAGAAGCCTTCCACTCATTACAGGTCACCTAACATTCAGTATTCCCTATAAGACGTGATTGAGCAACCATTCTTCTCTGTCAGAGACAACCTGATGAGCAGGCGTCTCTCTCAGATGTCACCTAACAATAGGTCTTCTCGGTCAGAGGTAACCTACCAGGCTTACCCTCATTATGGATCACATGACTACCAGGTTCCTCCTTACTGGAGATCACCTGACAACCACGCTTCTCTTTGTGAGGTCAGCAACCAACCAGTCTTCACTGTCAGAGATAATGTAACAACTTACCTTCTCTGTCAGAAGTCACCTCATCACCAGGCATCTCTTTTGGAGGTCACCTAAGCACCAGGCGTCTCTTTTGGATGTCACCTAACAACCAGTCTTCTCTTTATGAGGTCACATAACAATCAGGCTTCTCTGTAAGAGCTCTGTAACAAACAGGTTTCTCTGTCAGACATGACTTAACAAGAATTCTCTGTCAGACATCGTCTGACCACAAGCCTTCCACTCACTACAGATCACCCCACAATCAGTCTCCGATGGGAGACGTGACCTAAAAACCAAACTTCTCTCTCAGAGATAACCTGATAACCAGGCTTCTGTAAGAGCACGCCTAACCAAGGGGCTTCTCCTCATAAGATCACCCAACAACCAGTCTTCTCTTAAAGAGGTCACATAACAACAAGGCCTCTCTAGAGTCAAGCTTCACTGGAATGCTTCTTAGAGATAACCGAAGAACCAGGCTTCTCTTCACGAGGTCACCTACCAACCAGTCTTCACTGTCAGACATTACATAACAACCAACCTTATCCATCAGAAGTCACCTAAAAACCAGGCTTTTCTGTCAGAGCTCTCGTAACAAACAGGCTTCTCCTTCTTAGATCACCCAACAACCAGTTTCTCTTTATGAGGTCACATAATATCCAAGTGTTTCTCTAAGAGCTCACATAATAAACAGGCTTCTCCTTATTACAGATCACTTAACAGCAAGTTTTCTCTTTGTGAGGTCACCTACCAACAGTCTTCTCTGTCAGAACACTGCTAGGTAGACTTCTCTTTCCGAGGTCACTTAACAACCAGGCGGCTACTTTTTAGATCACCCAAAAAACAGTGTTCTCTCTATGAGTTCACCTACAAACCAGTCTTCTCTGACAGAGACAACCTTATAATCAAGATTCTATTTAAGAGCTGCCTTAACAAACAGCCTTCTCTGTCAGAGGTTGCCTCACAACCAGGCTTCTCCATCACATGTCACCTTAAAAACATGCTTCTCTGTCAGAGATCACCTAACAACCAAGCTTCTGTGTAAGTGGTCATGTAACAAACTGGTTTCTCTGTCAGACATCACCTAACAACAAGACTTCTCTGTCAGAAGTCATCTAACAACAAGGCGTCCACTTATTACAGATCACGTAACAGTCAGCCTTCCCTTTAAGAGGTGACCAAACCACCATGCTTGTCTGTCAGAGAGAACCTGATAACCAGGCTTCTCTCAGAGCTCGCCTAACAAACAGGTATCTCCTTATTAGATCACCCAACAACCAGTCTTCCCTTTATGAGGTCACATAACAACTAGGCTTCTCTGTAACAAGGCTTCTCTGTATGCCTCATTAGAGGTCACCGAACAACCAGGCTTCTTTATGAGGTCACCTACCAACAAGTCTTCACTGTCAGAGACTACATAACAATCAAGCTTCTCCATCAGTAGTGACCTAACAAACAGGCTTCTCTTCCAGAGGTCACGTAACAACCAGGCTTCTCTGTAAGAGCTCACCTGACAAACATGCTTCTCATTATTAGGTCACAAAACAACCATCCTTCCATTTATGAGGTCACATAACACCCAAGCTTCTCTGTGAGAGCTCTTTAACAAACAGGTTTCTCAGTCACACATCACCTTACAAACTTCTCTGTCAGAGCTCATCTAACAACAAGCCTTCCACTGATACGATCTCCTAGAAAACAGTCTTCCCTTTAAGAGGTGACCTAAAAACCATGCTTCTCTGTCACATATAACCAGATAACCAGGCTTCTGTAAGAGCACCTAACCAACAGGCTTCTCCTTATTAGATCACCCAAAAACCAGCCTTCCCTGTATGAGCTCACGTAACAACCAGGATTCTCTGTACGCGCTCTGTATTAAACAGGTTTCTCTTTCAGACATCACCTGACAAGACTTCTCTGTGAGAAGTCATCTAACAAGAAGCCTTCCACTCATTACAGGTCACCTAACATTCAGTATTCCCTATAAGACGTGATTGAGCAACCATTCTTCTCTGTCAGAGACAACCTGATGAGCAGGCGTCTCTCTCAGATGTCACCTAACAATAGGTCTTCTCGGTCAGAGGTAACCTACCAGGCTTACCCTCATTATGGATCACATGACTACCAGGTTCCTCCTTACTGGAGATCACCTGACAACCACGCTTCTCTTTGTGAGGTCAGCAACCAACCAGTCTTCACTGTCAGAGATAATGTAACAACTTACCTTCTCTGTCAGAAGTCACCTCATCACCAGGCATCTCTTTTGGAGGTCACCTAAGCACCAGGCGTCTCTTTTGGATGTCACCTAACAACCAGTCTTCTCTTTATGAGGTCACATAACAATCAGGCTTCTCTGTAAGAGCTCTGTAACAAACAGGTTTCTCTGTCAGACATGACTTAACAAGAATTCTCTGTCAGACATCGCCTGACCACAAGCCTTCCACTCACTACAGATCACCCCACAATCAGTCTCCGATGGGAGACGTGACCTAAAAACCAAACTTCTCTCTCAGAGATAACCTGATAACCAGGCTTCTGTAAGAGCACGCCTAACCAAGGGGCTTCTCCTCATAAGATCACCCAACAACCAGTCTTCTCTTAAAGAGGTCACATAACAACAAGGCCTCTCTAGAGTCAAGCTTCACTGGAATGCTTCTTAGAGATAACCGAAGAACCAGGCTTCTCTTCACGAGGTCACCTACCAACCAGTCTTCACTGTCAGACATTACATAACAACCAACCTTATCCATCAGAAGTCACCTAAAAACCAGGCTTTTCTGTCAGAGCTCTCGTAACAAACAGGCTTCTCCTTCTTAGATCACCCAACAACCAGTTTCTCTTTATGAGGTCACATAATATCCAAGTGTTTCTCTAAGAGCTCACATAATAAACAGGCTTCTCCTTATTACAGATCACTTAACAGCAAGTTTTCTCTTTGTGAGGTCACCTACCAACAGTCTTCTCTGTCAGAACACTGCTAGGTAGACTTCTCTTTCCGAGGTCACTTAACAACCAGGCGGCTACTTTTTAGATCACCCAAAAAACAGTGTTCTCTCTATGAGTTCACCTACAAACCAGTCTTCTCTGACAGAGACAACCTTATAATCAAGATTCTATTTAAGAGCTGCCTTAACAAACAGCCTTCTCTGTCAGAGGTTGCCTCACAACCAGGCTTCTCCATCACATGTCACCTTAAAAACATGCTTCTCTGTCAGAGATCACCTAACAACCAAGCTTCTGTGTAAGTGGTCATGTAACAAACTGGTTTCTCTGTCAGACATCACCTAACAACAAGACTTCTCTGTCAGAAGTCATCTAACAACAAGGCGTCCACTTATTACAGATCACGTAACAGTCAGCCTTCCCTTTAAGAGGTGACCAAACCACCATGCTTGTCTGTCAGAGAGAACCTGATAACCAGGCTTCTCTCAGAGCTCGCCTAACAAACAGGTATCTCCTTATTAGATCACCCAACAACCAGTCTTCCCTTTATGAGGTCACATAACAACTAGGCTTCTCTGTAACAAGGCTTCTCTGTATGCCTCATTAGAGGTCACCGAACAACCAGGCTTCTTTATGAGGTCACCTACCAACAAGTCTTCACTGTCAGAGACTACATAACAATCAAGCTTCTCCATCAGTAGTGACCTAACAAACAGGCTTCTCTTCCAGAGGTCACGTAACAACCAGGCTTCTCTGTAAGAGCTCACCTGACAAACATGCTTCTCATTATTAGGTCACAAAACAACCATCCTTCCATTTATGAGGTCACATAACACCCAAGCTTCTCTGTGAGAGCTCTTTAACAAACAGGTTTCTCAGTCACACATCACCTTACAAACTTCTCTGTCAGAGCTCATCTAACAACAAGCCTTCCACTGATACGATCTCCTAGAAAACAGTCTTCCCTTTAAGAGGTGACCTAAAAACCATGCTTCTCTGTCACATATAACCAGATAACCAGGCTTCTGTAAGAGCACCTAACCAACAGGCTTCTCCTTATTAGATCACCCAAAAACCAGCCTTCCCTGTATGAGCTCACGTAACAACCAGGATTCTCTGTACGCGCTCTGTATTAAACAGGTTTCTCTTTCAGACATCACCTGACAAGACTTCTCTGTGAGAAGTCATCTAACAAGAAGCCTTCCACTCATTACAGGTCACCTAACATTCAGTATTCCCTATAAGACGTGATTGAGCAACCATTCTTCTCTGTCAGAGACAACCTGATGAGCAGGCGTCTCTCTCAGATGTCACCTAACAATAGGTCTTCTCGGTCAGAGGTAACCTACCAGGCTTACCCTCATTATGGATCACATGACTACCAGGTTCCTCCTTACTGGAGATCACCTGACAACCACGCTTCTCTTTGTGAGGTCAGCAACCAACCAGTCTTCACTGTCAGAGATAATGTAACAACTTACCTTCTCTGTCAGAAGTCACCTCATCACCAGGCATCTCTTTTGGAGGTCACCTAAGCACCAGGCGTCTCTTTTGGATGTCACCTAACAACCAGTCTTCTCTTTATGAGGTCACATAACAATCAGGCTTCTCTGTAAGAGCTCTGTAACAAACAGGTTTCTCTGTCAGACATGACTTAACAAGAATTCTCTGTCAGACATCGCCTGACCACAAGCCTTCCACTCACTACAGATCACCCCACAATCAGTCTCCGATGGGAGACGTGACCTAAAAACCAAACTTCTCTCTCAGAGATAACCTGATAACCAGGCTTCTGTAAGAGCACGCCTAACCAAGGGGCTTCTCCTCATAAGATCACCCAACAACCAGTCTTCTCTTAAAGAGGTCACATAACAACAAGGCCTCTCTAGAGTCAAGCTTCACTGGAATGCTTCTTAGAGATAACCGAAGAACCAGGCTTCTCTTCACGAGGTCACCTACCAACCAGTCTTCACTGTCAGACATTACATAACAACCAACCTTATCCATCAGAAGTCACCTAAAAACCAGGCTTTTCTGTCAGAGCTCTCGTAACAAACAGGCTTCTCCTTCTTAGATCACCCAACAACCAGTTTCTCTTTATGAGGTCACATAATATCCAAGTGTTTCTCTAAGAGCTCACATAATAAACAGGCTTCTCCTTATTACAGATCACTTAACAGCAAGTTTTCTCTTTGTGAGGTCACCTACCAACAGTCTTCTCTGTCAGAACACTGCTAGGTAGACTTCTCTTTCCGAGGTCACTTAACAACCAGGCGGCTACTTTTTAGATCACCCAAAAAACAGTGTTCTCTCTATGAGTTCACCTACAAACCAGTCTTCTCTGACAGAGACAACCTTATAATCAAGATTCTATTTAAGAGCTGCCTTAACAAACAGCCTTCTCTGTCAGAGGTTGCCTCACAACCAGGCTTCTCCATCACATGTCACCTTAAAAACATGCTTCTCTGTCAGAGATCACCTAACAACCAAGCTTCTGTGTAAGTGGTCATGTAACAAACTGGTTTCTCTGTCAGACATCACCTAACAACAAGACTTCTCTGTCAGAAGTCATCTAACAACAAGGCGTCCACTTATTACAGATCACGTAACAGTCAGCCTTCCCTTTAAGAGGTGACCAAACCACCATGCTTGTCTGTCAGAGAGAACCTGATAACCAGGCTTCTCTCAGAGCTCGCCTAACAAACAGGTATCTCCTTATTAGATCACCCAACAACCAGTCTTCCCTTTATGAGGTCACATAACAACTAGGCTTCTCTGTAACAAGGCTTCTCTGTATGCCTCATTAGAGGTCACCGAACAACCAGGCTTCTTTATGAGGTCACCTACCAACAAGTCTTCACTGTCAGAGACTACATAACAATCAAGCTTCTCCATCAGTAGTGACCTAACAAACAGGCTTCTCTTCCAGAGGTCACGTAACAACCAGGCTTCTCTGTAAGAGCTCACCTGACAAACATGCTTCTCATTATTAGGTCACAAAACAACCATCCTTCCATTTATGAGGTCACATAACACCCAAGCTTCTCTGTGAGAGCTCTTTAACAAACAGGTTTCTCAGTCACACATCACCTTACAAACTTCTCTGTCAGAGCTCATCTAACAACAAGCCTTCCACTGATACGATCTCCTAGAAAACAGTCTTCCCTTTAAGAGGTGACCTAAAAACCATGCTTCTCTGTCACATATAACCAGATAACCAGGCTTCTGTAAGAGCACCTAACCAACAGGCTTCTCCTTATTAGATCACCCAAAAACCAGCCTTCCCTGTATGAGCTCACGTAACAACCAGGATTCTCTGTACGCGCTCTGTATTAAACAGGTTTCTCTTTCAGACATCACCTGACAAGACTTCTCTGTGAGAAGTCATCTAACAAGAAGCCTTCCACTCATTACAGGTCACCTAACATTCAGTATTCCCTATAAGACGTGATTGAGCAACCATTCTTCTCTGTCAGAGACAACCTGATGAGCAGGCGTCTCTCTCAGATGTCACCTAACAATAGGTCTTCTCGGTCAGAGGTAACCTACCAGGCTTACCCTCATTATGGATCACATGACTACCAGGTTCCTCCTTACTGGAGATCACCTGACAACCACGCTTCTCTTTGTGAGGTCAGCAACCAACCAGTCTTCACTGTCAGAGATAATGTAACAACTTACCTTCTCTGTCAGAAGTCACCTCATCACCAGGCATCTCTTTTGGAGGTCACCTAAGCACCAGGCGTCTCTTTTGGATGTCACCTAACAACCAGTCTTCTCTTTATGAGGTCACATAACAATCAGGCTTCTCTGTAAGAGCTCTGTAACAAACAGGTTTCTCTGTCAGACATGACTTAACAAGAATTCTCTGTCAGACATCGTCTGACCACAAGCCTTCCACTCACTACAGATCACCCCACAATCAGTCTCCGATGGGAGACGTGACCTAAAAACCAAACTTCTCTCTCAGAGATAACCTGATAACCAGGCTTCTGTAAGAGCACGCCTAACCAAGGGGCTTCTCCTCATAAGATCACCCAACAACCAGTCTTCTCTTAAAGAGGTCACATAACAACAAGGCCTCTCTAGAGTCAAGCTTCACTGGAATGCTTCTTAGAGATAACCGAAGAACCAGGCTTCTCTTCACGAGGTCACCTACCAACCAGTCTTCACTGTCAGACATTACATAACAACCAACCTTATCCATCAGAAGTCACCTAAAAACCAGGCTTTTCTGTCAGAGCTCTCGTAACAAACAGGCTTCTCCTTCTTAGATCACCCAACAACCAGTTTCTCTTTATGAGGTCACATAATATCCAAGTGTTTCTCTAAGAGCTCACATAATAAACAGGCTTCTCCTTATTACAGATCACTTAACAGCAAGTTTTCTCTTTGTGAGGTCACCTACCAACAGTCTTCTCTGTCAGAACACTGCTAGGTAGACTTCTCTTTCCGAGGTCACTTAACAACCAGGCGGCTACTTTTTAGATCACCCAAAAAACAGTGTTCTCTCTATGAGTTCACCTACAAACCAGTCTTCTCTGACAGAGACAACCTTATAATCAAGATTCTATTTAAGAGCTGCCTTAACAAACAGCCTTCTCTGTCAGAGGTTGCCTCACAACCAGGCTTCTCCATCACATGTCACCTTAAAAACATGCTTCTCTGTCAGAGATCACCTAACAACCAAGCTTCTGTGTAAGTGGTCATGTAACAAACTGGTTTCTCTGTCAGACATCACCTAACAACAAGACTTCTCTGTCAGAAGTCATCTAACAACAAGGCGTCCACTTATTACAGATCACGTAACAGTCAGCCTTCCCTTTAAGAGGTGACCAAACCACCATGCTTGTCTGTCAGAGAGAACCTGATAACCAGGCTTCTCTCAGAGCTCGCCTAACAAACAGGTATCTCCTTATTAGATCACCCAACAACCAGTCTTCCCTTTATGAGGTCACATAACAACTAGGCTTCTCTGTAACAAGGCTTCTCTGTATGCCTCATTAGAGGTCACCGAACAACCAGGCTTCTTTATGAGGTCACCTACCAACAAGTCTTCACTGTCAGAGACTACATAACAATCAAGCTTCTCCATCAGTAGTGACCTAACAAACAGGCTTCTCTTCCAGAGGTCACGTAACAACCAGGCTTCTCTGTAAGAGCTCACCTGACAAACATGCTTCTCATTATTAGGTCACAAAACAACCATCCTTCCATTTATGAGGTCACATAACACCCAAGCTTCTCTGTGAGAGCTCTTTAACAAACAGGTTTCTCAGTCACACATCACCTTACAAACTTCTCTGTCAGAGCTCATCTAACAACAAGCCTTCCACTGATACGATCTCCTAGAAAACAGTCTTCCCTTTAAGAGGTGACCTAAAAACCATGCTTCTCTGTCACATATAACCAGATAACCAGGCTTCTGTAAGAGCACCTAACCAACAGGCTTCTCCTTATTAGATCACCCAAAAACCAGCCTTCCCTGTATGAGCTCACGTAACAACCAGGATTCTCTGTACGCGCTCTGTATTAAACAGGTTTCTCTTTCAGACATCACCTGACAAGACTTCTCTGTGAGAAGTCATCTAACAAGAAGCCTTCCACTCATTACAGGTCACCTAACATTCAGTATTCCCTATAAGACGTGATTGAGCAACCATTCTTCTCTGTCAGAGACAACCTGATGAGCAGGCGTCTCTCTCAGATGTCACCTAACAATAGGTCTTCTCGGTCAGAGGTAACCTACCAGGCTTACCCTCATTATGGATCACATGACTACCAGGTTCCTCCTTACTGGAGATCACCTGACAACCACGCTTCTCTTTGTGAGGTCAGCAACCAACCAGTCTTCACTGTCAGAGATAATGTAACAACTTACCTTCTCTGTCAGAAGTCACCTCATCACCAGGCATCTCTTTTGGAGGTCACCTAAGCACCAGGCGTCTCTTTTGGATGTCACCTAACAACCAGTCTTCTCTTTATGAGGTCACATAACAATCAGGCTTCTCTGTAAGAGCTCTGTAACAAACAGGTTTCTCTGTCAGACATGACTTAACAAGAATTCTCTGTCAGACATCGTCTGACCACAAGCCTTCCACTCACTACAGATCACCCCACAATCAGTCTCCGATGGGAGACGTGACCTAAAAACCAAACTTCTCTCTCAGAGATAACCTGATAACCAGGCTTCTGTAAGAGCACGCCTAACCAAGGGGCTTCTCCTCATAAGATCACCCAACAACCAGTCTTCTCTTAAAGAGGTCACATAACAACAAGGCCTCTCTAGAGTCAAGCTTCACTGGAATGCTTCTTAGAGATAACCGAAGAACCAGGCTTCTCTTCACGAGGTCACCTACCAACCAGTCTTCACTGTCAGACATTACATAACAACCAACCTTATCCATCAGAAGTCACCTAAAAACCAGGCTTTTCTGTCAGAGCTCTCGTAACAAACAGGCTTCTCCTTCTTAGATCACCCAACAACCAGTTTCTCTTTATGAGGTCACATAATATCCAAGTGTTTCTCTAAGAGCTCACATAATAAACAGGCTTCTCCTTATTACAGATCACTTAACAGCAAGTTTTCTCTTTGTGAGGTCACCTACCAACAGTCTTCTCTGTCAGAACACTGCTAGGTAGACTTCTCTTTCCGAGGTCACTTAACAACCAGGCGGCTACTTTTTAGATCACCCAAAAAACAGTGTTCTCTCTATGAGTTCACCTACAAACCAGTCTTCTCTGACAGAGACAACCTTATAATCAAGATTCTATTTAAGAGCTGCCTTAACAAACAGCCTTCTCTGTCAGAGGTTGCCTCACAACCAGGCTTCTCCATCACATGTCACCTTAAAAACATGCTTCTCTGTCAGAGATCACCTAACAACCAAGCTTCTGTGTAAGTGGTCATGTAACAAACTGGTTTCTCTGTCAGACATCACCTAACAACAAGACTTCTCTGTCAGAAGTCATCTAACAACAAGGCGTCCACTTATTACAGATCACGTAACAGTCAGCCTTCCCTTTAAGAGGTGACCAAACCACCATGCTTGTCTGTCAGAGAGAACCTGATAACCAGGCTTCTCTCAGAGCTCGCCTAACAAACAGGTATCTCCTTATTAGATCACCCAACAACCAGTCTTCCCTTTATGAGGTCACATAACAACTAGGCTTCTCTGTAACAAGGCTTCTCTGTATGCCTCATTAGAGGTCACCGAACAACCAGGCTTCTTTATGAGGTCACCTACCAACAAGTCTTCACTGTCAGAGACTACATAACAATCAAGCTTCTCCATCAGTAGTGACCTAACAAACAGGCTTCTCTTCCAGAGGTCACGTAACAACCAGGCTTCTCTGTAAGAGCTCACCTGACAAACATGCTTCTCATTATTAGGTCACAAAACAACCATCCTTCCATTTATGAGGTCACATAACACCCAAGCTTCTCTGTGAGAGCTCTTTAACAAACAGGTTTCTCAGTCACACATCACCTTACAAACTTCTCTGTCAGAGCTCATCTAACAACAAGCCTTCCACTGATACGATCTCCTAGAAAACAGTCTTCCCTTTAAGAGGTGACCTAAAAACCATGCTTCTCTGTCACATATAACCAGATAACCAGGCTTCTGTAAGAGCACCTAACCAACAGGCTTCTCCTTATTAGATCACCCAAAAACCAGCCTTCCCTGTATGAGCTCACGTAACAACCAGGATTCTCTGTACGCGCTCTGTATTAAACAGGTTTCTCTTTCAGACATCACCTGACAAGACTTCTCTGTGAGAAGTCATCTAACAAGAAGCCTTCCACTCATTACAGGTCACCTAACATTCAGTATTCCCTATAAGACGTGATTGAGCAACCATTCTTCTCTGTCAGAGACAACCTGATGAGCAGGCGTCTCTCTCAGATGTCACCTAACAATAGGTCTTCTCGGTCAGAGGTAACCTACCAGGCTTACCCTCATTATGGATCACATGACTACCAGGTTCCTCCTTACTGGAGATCACCTGACAACCACGCTTCTCTTTGTGAGGTCAGCAACCAACCAGTCTTCACTGTCAGAGATAATGTAACAACTTACCTTCTCTGTCAGAAGTCACCTCATCACCAGGCATCTCTTTTGGAGGTCACCTAAGCACCAGGCGTCTCTTTTGGATGTCACCTAACAACCAGTCTTCTCTTTATGAGGTCACATAACAATCAGGCTTCTCTGTAAGAGCTCTGTAACAAACAGGTTTCTCTGTCAGACATGACTTAACAAGAATTCTCTGTCAGACATCGTCTGACCACAAGCCTTCCACTCACTACAGATCACCCCACAATCAGTCTCCGATGGGAGACGTGACCTAAAAACCAAACTTCTCTCTCAGAGATAACCTGATAACCAGGCTTCTGTAAGAGCACGCCTAACCAAGGGGCTTCTCCTCATAAGATCACCCAACAACCAGTCTTCTCTTAAAGAGGTCACATAACAACAAGGCCTCTCTAGAGTCAAGCTTCACTGGAATGCTTCTTAGAGATAACCGAAGAACCAGGCTTCTCTTCACGAGGTCACCTACCAACCAGTCTTCACTGTCAGACATTACATAACAACCAACCTTATCCATCAGAAGTCACCTAAAAACCAGGCTTTTCTGTCAGAGCTCTCGTAACAAACAGGCTTCTCCTTCTTAGATCACCCAACAACCAGTTTCTCTTTATGAGGTCACATAATATCCAAGTGTTTCTCTAAGAGCTCACATAATAAACAGGCTTCTCCTTATTACAGATCACTTAACAGCAAGTTTTCTCTTTGTGAGGTCACCTACCAACAGTCTTCTCTGTCAGAACACTGCTAGGTAGACTTCTCTTTCCGAGGTCACTTAACAACCAGGCGGCTACTTTTTAGATCACCCAAAAAACAGTGTTCTCTCTATGAGTTCACCTACAAACCAGTCTTCTCTGACAGAGACAACCTTATAATCAAGATTCTATTTAAGAGCTGCCTTAACAAACAGCCTTCTCTGTCAGAGGTTGCCTCACAACCAGGCTTCTCCATCACATGTCACCTTAAAAACATGCTTCTCTGTCAGAGATCACCTAACAACCAAGCTTCTGTGTAAGTGGTCATGTAACAAACTGGTTTCTCTGTCAGACATCACCTAACAACAAGACTTCTCTGTCAGAAGTCATCTAACAACAAGGCGTCCACTTATTACAGATCACGTAACAGTCAGCCTTCCCTTTAAGAGGTGACCAAACCACCATGCTTGTCTGTCAGAGAGAACCTGATAACCAGGCTTCTCTCAGAGCTCGCCTAACAAACAGGTATCTCCTTATTAGATCACCCAACAACCAGTCTTCCCTTTATGAGGTCACATAACAACTAGGCTTCTCTGTAACAAGGCTTCTCTGTATGCCTCATTAGAGGTCACCGAACAACCAGGCTTCTTTATGAGGTCACCTACCAACAAGTCTTCACTGTCAGAGACTACATAACAATCAAGCTTCTCCATCAGTAGTGACCTAACAAACAGGCTTCTCTTCCAGAGGTCACGTAACAACCAGGCTTCTCTGTAAGAGCTCACCTGACAAACATGCTTCTCATTATTAGGTCACAAAACAACCATCCTTCCATTTATGAGGTCACATAACACCCAAGCTTCTCTGTGAGAGCTCTTTAACAAACAGGTTTCTCAGTCACACATCACCTTACAAACTTCTCTGTCAGAGCTCATCTAACAACAAGCCTTCCACTGATACGATCTCCTAGAAAACAGTCTTCCCTTTAAGAGGTGACCTAAAAACCATGCTTCTCTGTCACATATAACCAGATAACCAGGCTTCTGTAAGAGCACCTAACCAACAGGCTTCTCCTTATTAGATCACCCAAAAACCAGCCTTCCCTGTATGAGGTCACGTAACAACCAGGATTCTCTGTACGCGCTCTGTATTAAACAGGTTTCTCTTTCAGACATCACCTGACAAGACTTCTCTGTGAGAAGTCATCTAACAAGAAGCCTTCCACTCATTACAGGTCACCTAACATTCAGTATTCCCTATAAGACGTGATTGAGCAACCATTCTTCTCTGTCAGAGACAACCTGATGAGCAGGCGTCTCTCTCAGATGTCACCTAACAATAGGTCTTCTCGGTCAGAGGTAACCTACCAGGCTTACCCTCATTATGGATCACATGACTACCAGGTTCCTCCTTACTGGAGATCACCTGACAACCACGCTTCTCTTTGTGAGGTCAGCAACCAACCAGTCTTCACTGTCAGAGATAATGTAACAACTTACCTTCTCTGTCAGAAGTCACCTCATCACCAGGCATCTCTTTTGGAGGTCACCTAAGCACCAGGCGTCTCTTTTGGATGTCACCTAACAACCAGTCTTCTCTTTATGAGGTCACATAACAATCAGGCTTCTCTGTAAGAGCTCTGTAACAAACAGGTTTCTCTGTCAGACATGACTTAACAAGAATTCTCTGTCAGACATCGCCTGACCACAAGCCTTCCACTCACTACAGATCACCCCACAATCAGTCTCCGATGGGAGACGTGACCTAAAAACCAAACTTCTCTCTCAGAGATAACCTGATAACCAGGCTTCTGTAAGAGCACGCCTAACCAAGGGGCTTCTCCTCATAAGATCACCCAACAACCAGTCTTCTCTTAAAGAGGTCACATAACAACAAGGCCTCTCTAGAGTCAAGCTTCACTGGAATGCTTCTTAGAGATAACCGAAGAACCAGGCTTCTCTTCACGAGGTCACCTACCAACCAGTCTTCACTGTCAGACATTACATAACAACCAACCTTATCCATCAGAAGTCACCTAAAAACCAGGCTTTTCTGTCAGAGCTCTCGTAACAAACAGGCTTCTCCTTCTTAGATCACCCAACAACCAGTTTCTCTTTATGAGGTCACATAATATCCAAGTGTTTCTCTAAGAGCTCACATAATAAACAGGCTTCTCCTTATTACAGATCACTTAACAGCAAGTTTTCTCTTTGTGAGGTCACCTACCAACAGTCTTCTCTGTCAGAACACTGCTAGGTAGACTTCTCTTTCCGAGGTCACTTAACAACCAGGCGGCTACTTTTTAGATCACCCAAAAAACAGTGTTCTCTCTATGAGTTCACCTACAAACCAGTCTTCTCTGACAGAGACAACCTTATAATCAAGATTCTATTTAAGAGCTGCCTTAACAAACAGCCTTCTCTGTCAGAGGTTGCCTCACAACCAGGCTTCTCCATCACATGTCACCTTAAAAACATGCTTCTCTGTCAGAGATCACCTAACAACCAAGCTTCTGTGTAAGTGGTCATGTAACAAACTGGTTTCTCTGTCAGACATCACCTAACAACAAGACTTCTCTGTCAGAAGTCATCTAACAACAAGGCGTCCACTTATTACAGATCACGTAACAGTCAGCCTTCCCTTTAAGAGGTGACCAAACCACCATGCTTGTCTGTCAGAGAGAACCTGATAACCAGGCTTCTCTCAGAGCTCGCCTAACAAACAGGTATCTCCTTATTAGATCACCCAACAACCAGTCTTCCCTTTATGAGGTCACATAACAACTAGGCTTCTCTGTAACAAGGCTTCTCTGTATGCCTCATTAGAGGTCACCGAACAACCAGGCTTCTTTATGAGGTCACCTACCAACAAGTCTTCACTGTCAGAGACTACATAACAATCAAGCTTCTCCATCAGTAGTGACCTAACAAACAGGCTTCTCTTCCAGAGGTCACGTAACAACCAGGCTTCTCTGTAAGAGCTCACCTGACAAACATGCTTCTCATTATTAGGTCACAAAACAACCATCCTTCCATTTATGAGGTCACATAACACCCAAGCTTCTCTGTGAGAGCTCTTTAACAAACAGGTTTCTCAGTCACACATCACCTTACAAACTTCTCTGTCAGAGCTCATCTAACAACAAGCCTTCCACTGATACGATCTCCTAGAAAACAGTCTTCCCTTTAAGAGGTGACCTAAAAACCATGCTTCTCTGTCACATATAACCAGATAACCAGGCTTCTGTAAGAGCACCTAACCAACAGGCTTCTCCTTATTAGATCACCCAAAAACCAGCCTTCCCTGTATGAGCTCACGTAACAACCAGGATTCTCTGTACGCGCTCTGTATTAAACAGGTTTCTCTTTCAGACATCACCTGACAAGACTTCTCTGTGAGAAGTCATCTAAAAAGAAGCCTTCCACTCATTACAGGTCACCTAACATTCAGTATTCCCTATAAGACGTGATTGAGCAACCATTCTTCTCTGTCAGAGACAACCTGATGAGCAGGCGTCTCTCTCAGATGTCACCTAACAATAGGTCTTCTCGGTCAGAGGTAACCTACCAGGCTTACCCTCATTATGGATCACATGACTACCAGGTTCCTCCTTACTGGAGATCACCTGACAACCACGCTTCTCTTTGTGAGGTCAGCAACCAACCAGTCTTCACTGTCAGAGATAATGTAACAACTTACCTTCTCTGTCAGAAGTCACCTCATCACCAGGCATCTCTTTTGGAGGTCACCTAAGCACCAGGCGTCTCTTTTGGATGTCACCTAACAACCAGTCTTCTCTTTATGAGGTCACATAACAATCAGGCTTCTCTGTAAGAGCTCTGTAACAAACAGGTTTCTCTGTCAGACATGACTTAACAAGAATTCTCTGTCAGACATCGTCTGACCACAAGCCTTCCACTCACTACAGATCACCCCACAATCAGTCTCCGATGGGAGACGTGACCTAAAAACCAAACTTCTCTCTCAGAGATAACCTGATAACCAGGCTTCTGTAAGAGCACGCCTAACCAAGGGGCTTCTCCTCATAAGATCACCCAACAACCAGTCTTCTCTTAAAGAGGTCACATAACAACAAGGCCTCTCTAGAGTCAAGCTTCACTGGAATGCTTCTTAGAGATAACCGAAGAACCAGGCTTCTCTTCACGAGGTCACCTAACAACCAGTCTTCACTGTCAGACATTACATAACAACCAACCTTATCCATCAGAAGTCACCTAAAAACCAGGCTTTTCTGTCAGAGCTCTCGTAACAAACAGGCTTCTCCTTCTTAGATCACCCAACAACCAGTTTCTCTTTATGAGGTCACATAATATCCAAGTGTTTCTCTAAGAGCTCACATAATAAACAGGCTTCTCCTTATTACAGATCACTTAACAGCAAGTTTTCTCTTTGTGAGGTCACCTACCAACAGTCTTCTCTGTCAGAACACTGCTAGGTAGACTTCTCTTTCCGAGGTCACTTAACAACCAGGCGGCTACTTTTTAGATCACCCAAAAAACAGTGTTCTCTCTATGAGTTCACCTACAAACCAGTCTTCTCTGACAGAGACAACCTTATAATCAAGATTCTATTTAAGAGCTGCCTTAACAAACAGCCTTCTCTGTCAGAGGTTGCCTCACAACCAGGCTTCTCCATCACATGTCACCTTAAAAACATGCTTCTCTGTCAGAGATCACCTAACAACCAAGCTTCTGTGTAAGTGGTCATGTAACAAACTGGTTTCTCTGTCAGACATCACCTAACAACAAGACTTCTCTGTCAGAAGTCATCTAACAACAAGGCGTCCACTTATTACAGATCACGTAACAGTCAGCCTTCCCTTTAAGAGGTGACCAAACCACCATGCTTGTCTGTCAGAGAGAACCTGATAACCAGGCTTCTCTCAGAGCTCGCCTAACAAACAGGTATCTCCTTATTAGATCACCCAACAACCAGTCTTCCCTTTATGAGGTCACATAACAACTAGGCTACTCTGTAACAAGGCTTCTCTGTATGCCTCATTAGAGGTCACCGAACAACCAGGCTTCTTTATGAGGTCACCTACCAACAAGTCTTCACTGTCAGAGACTACATAACAATCAAGCTTCTCCATCAGTAGTGACCTAACAAACAGGCTTCTCTTCCAGAGGTCACGTAACAACCAGGCTTCTCTGTAAGAGCTCACCTGACAAACATGCTTCTCATTATTAGGTCACAAAACAACCATCCTTCCATTTATGAGGTCACATAACACCCAAGCTTCTCTGTGAGAGCTCTTTAACAAACAGGTTTCTCAGTCACACATCACCTTACAAACTTCTCTGTCAGAGCTCATCTAACAACAAGCCTTCCACTGATACGATCTCCTAGAAAACAGTCTTCCCTTTAAGAGGTGACCTAAAAACCATGCTTCTCTGTCACATATAACCAGATAACCAGGCTTCTGTAAGAGCACCTAACCAACAGGCTTCTCCTTATTAGATCACCCAAAAACCAGCCTTCCCTGTATGAGCTCACGTAACAACCAGGATTCTCTGTACGCGCTCTGTATTAAACAGGTTTCTCTTTCAGACATCACCTGACAAGACTTCTCTGTGAGAAGTCATCTAAAAAGAAGCCTTCCACTCATTACAGGTCACCTAACATTCAGTATTCCCTATAAGACGTGATTGAGCAACCATTCTTCTCTGTCAGAGACAACCTGATGAGCAGGCGTCTCTCTCAGATGTCACCTAACAATAGGTCTTCTCGGTCAGAGGTAACCTACCAGGCTTACCCTCATTATGGATCACATGACTACCAGGTTCCTCCTTACTGGAGATCACCTGACAACCACGCTTCTCTTTGTGAGGTCAGCAACCAACCAGTCTTCACTGTCAGAGATAATGTAACAACTTACCTTCTCTGTCAGAAGTCACCTCATCACCAGGCATCTCTTTTGGAGGTCACCTAAGCACCAGGCGTCTCTTTTGGATGTCACCTAACAACCAGTCTTCTCTTTATGAGGTCACATAACAATCAGGCTTCTCTGTAAGAGCTCTGTAACAAACAGGTTTCTCTGTCAGACATGACTTAACAAGAATTCTCTGTCAGACATCGTCTGACCACAAGCCTTCCACTCACTACAGATCACCCCACAATCAGTCTCCGATGGGAGACGTGACCTAAAAACCAAACTTCTCTCTCAGAGATAACCTGATAACCAGGCTTCTGTAAGAGCACGCCTAACCAAGGGGCTTCTCCTCATAAGATCACCCAACAACCAGTCTTCTCTTAAAGAGGTCACATAACAACAAGGCCTCTCTAGAGTCAAGCTTCACTGGAATGCTTCTTAGAGATAACCGAAGAACCAGGCTTCTCTTCACGAGGTCACCTAACAACCAGTCTTCACTGTCAGACATTACATAACAACCAACCTTATCCATCAGAAGTCACCTAAAAACCAGGCTTTTCTGTCAGAGCTCTCGTAACAAACAGGCTTCTCCTTCTTAGATCACCCAACAACCAGTTTCTCTTTATGAGGTCACATAATATCCAAGTGTTTCTCTAAGAGCTCACATAATAAACAGGCTTCTCCTTATTACAGATCACTTAACAGCAAGTTTTCTCTTTGTGAGGTCACCTACCAACAGTCTTCTCTGTCAGAACACTGCTAGGTAGACTTCTCTTTCCGAGGTCACTTAACAACCAGGCGGCTACTTTTTAGATCACCCAAAAAACAGTGTTCTCTCTATGAGTTCACCTACAAACCAGTCTTCTCTGACAGAGACAACCTTATAATCAAGATTCTATTTAAGAGCTGCCTTAACAAACAGCCTTCTCTGTCAGAGGTTGCCTCACAACCAGGCTTCTCCATCACATGTCACCTTAAAAACATGCTTCTCTGTCAGAGATCACCTAACAACCAAGCTTCTGTGTAAGTGGTCATGTAACAAACTGGTTTCTCTGTCAGACATCACCTAACAACAAGACTTCTCTGTCAGAAGTCATCTAACAACAAGGCGTCCACTTATTACAGATCACGTAACAGTCAGCCTTCCCTTTAAGAGGTGACCAAACCACCATGCTTGTCTGTCAGAGAGAACCTGATAACCAGGCTTCTCTCAGAGCTCGCCTAACAAACAGGTATCTCCTTATTAGATCACCCAACAACCAGTCTTCCCTTTATGAGGTCACATAACAACTAGGCTACTCTGTAACAAGGCTTCTCTGTATGCCTCATTAGAGGTCACCGAACAACCAGGCTTCTTTATGAGGTCACCTACCAACAAGTCTTCACTGTCAGAGACTACATAACAATCAAGCTTCTCCATCAGTAGTGACCTAACAAACAGGCTTCTCTTCCAGAGGTCACGTAACAACCAGGCTTCTCTGTAAGAGCTCACCTGACAAACATGCTTCTCATTATTAGGTCACAAAACAACCATCCTTCCATTTATGAGGTCACATAACACCCAAGCTTCTCTGTGAGAGCTCTTTAACAAACAGGTTTCTCAGTCACACATCACCTTACAAACTTCTCTGTCAGAGCTCATCTAACAACAAGCCTTCCACTGATACGATCTCCTAGAAAACAGTCTTCCCTTTAAGAGGTGACCTAAAAACCATGCTTCTCTGTCACATATAACCAGATAACCAGGCTTCTGTAAGAGCACCTAACCAACAGGCTTCTCCTTATTAGATCACCCAAAAACCAGCCTTCCCTGTATGAGCTCACGTAACAACCAGGATTCTCTGTACGCGCTCTGTATTAAACAGGTTTCTCTTTCAGACATCACCTGACAAGACTTCTCTGTGAGAAGTCATCTAACAAGAAGCCTTCCACTCATTACAGGTCACCTAACATTCAGTATTCCCTATAAGACGTGATTGAGCAACCATTCTTCTCTGTCAGAGACAACCTGATGAGCAGGCGTCTCTCTCAGATGTCACCTAACAATAGGTCTTCTCGGTCAGAGGTAACCTACCAGGCTTACCCTCATTATGGATCACATGACTACCAGGTTCCTCCTTACTGGAGATCACCTGACAACCACGCTTCTCTTTGTGAGGTCAGCAACCAACCAGTCTTCACTGTCAGAGATAATGTAACAACTTACCTTCTCTGTCAGAAGTCACCTCATCACCAGGCATCTCTTTTGGAGGTCACCTAAGCACCAGGCGTCTCTTTTGGATGTCACCTAACAACCAGTCTTCTCTTTATGAGGTCACATAACAATCAGGCTTCTCTGTAAGAGCTCTGTAACAAACAGGTTTCTCTGTCAGACATGACTTAACAAGAATTCTCTGTCAGACATCGCCTGACCACAAGCCTTCCACTCACTACAGATCACCCCACAATCAGTCTCCGATGGGAGACGTGACCTAAAAACCAAACTTCTCTCTCAGAGATAACCTGATAACCAGGCTTCTGTAAGAGCACGCCTAACCAAGGGGCTTCTCCTCATAAGATCACCCAACAACCAGTCTTCTCTTAAAGAGGTCACATAACAACAAGGCCTCTCTAGAGTCAAGCTTCACTGGAATGCTTCTTAGAGATAACCGAAGAACCAGGCTTCTCTTCACGAGGTCACCTACCAACCAGTCTTCACTGTCAGACATTACATAACAACCAACCTTATCCATCAGAAGTCACCTAAAAACCAGGCTTTTCTGTCAGAGCTCTCGTAACAAACAGGCTTCTCCTTCTTAGATCACCCAACAACCAGTTTCTCTTTATGAGGTCACATAATATCCAAGTGTTTCTCTAAGAGCTCACATAATAAACAGGCTTCTCCTTATTACAGATCACTTAACAGCAAGTTTTCTCTTTGTGAGGTCACCTACCAACAGTCTTCTCTGTCAGAACACTGCTAGGTAGACTTCTCTTTCCGAGGTCACTTAACAACCAGGCGGCTACTTTTTAGATCACCCAAAAAACAGTGTTCTCTCTATGAGTTCACCTACAAACCAGTCTTCTCTGACAGAGACAACCTTATAATCAAGATTCTATTTAAGAGCTGCCTTAACAAACAGCCTTCTCTGTCAGAGGTTGCCTCACAACCAGGCTTCTCCATCACATGTCACCTTAAAAACATGCTTCTCTGTCAGAGATCACCTAACAACCAAGCTTCTGTGTAAGTGGTCATGTAACAAACTGGTTTCTCTGTCAGACATCACCTAACAACAAGACTTCTCTGTCAGAAGTCATCTAACAACAAGGCGTCCACTTATTACAGATCACGTAACAGTCAGCCTTCCCTTTAAGAGGTGACCAAACCACCATGCTTGTCTGTCAGAGAGAACCTGATAACCAGGCTTCTCTCAGAGCTCGCCTAACAAACAGGTATCTCCTTATTAGATCACCCAACAACCAGTCTTCCCTTTATGAGGTCACATAACAACTAGGCTTCTCTGTAACAAGGCTTCTCTGTATGCCTCATTAGAGGTCACCGAACAACCAGGCTTCTTTATGAGGTCACCTACCAACAAGTCTTCACTGTCAGAGACTACATAACAATCAAGCTTCTCCATCAGTAGTGACCTAACAAACAGGCTTCTCTTCCAGAGGTCACGTAACAACCAGGCTTCTCTGTAAGAGCTCACCTGACAAACATGCTTCTCATTATTAGGTCACAAAACAACCATCCTTCCATTTATGAGGTCACATAACACCCAAGCTTCTCTGTGAGAGCTCTTTAACAAACAGGTTTCTCAGTCACACATCACCTTACAAACTTCTCTGTCAGAGCTCATCTAACAACAAGCCTTCCACTGATACGATCTCCTAGAAAACAGTCTTCCCTTTAAGAGGTGACCTAAAAACCATGCTTCTCTGTCACATATAACCAGATAACCAGGCTTCTGTAAGAGCACCTAACCAACAGGCTTCTCCTTATTAGATCACCCAAAAACCAGCCTTCCCTGTATGAGCTCACGTAACAACCAGGATTCTCTGTACGCGCTCTGTATTAAACAGGTTTCTCTTTCAGACATCACCTGACAAGACTTCTCTGTGAGAAGTCATCTAACAAGAAGCCTTCCACTCATTACAGGTCACCTAACATTCAGTATTCCCTATAAGACGTGATTGAGCAACCATTCTTCTCTGTCAGAGACAACCTGATGAGCAGGCGTCTCTCTCAGATGTCACCTAACAATAGGTCTTCTCGGTCAGAGGTAACCTACCAGGCTTACCCTCATTATGGATCACATGACTACCAGGTTCCTCCTTACTGGAGATCACCTGACAACCACGCTTCTCTTTGTGAGGTCAGCAACCAACCAGTCTTCACTGTCAGAGATAATGTAACAACTTACCTTCTCTGTCAGAAGTCACCTCATCACCAGGCATCTCTTTTGGAGGTCACCTAAGCACCAGGCGTCTCTTTTGGATGTCACCTAACAACCAGTCTTCTCTTTATGAGGTCACATAACAATCAGGCTTCTCTGTAAGAGCTCTGTAACAAACAGGTTTCTCTGTCAGACATGACTTAACAAGAATTCTCTGTCAGACATCGTCTGACCACAAGCCTTCCACTCACTACAGATCACCCCACAATCAGTCTCCGATGGGAGACGTGACCTAAAAACCAAACTTCTCTCTCAGAGATAACCTGATAACCAGGCTTCTGTAAGAGCACGCCTAACCAAGGGGCTTCTCCTCATAAGATCACCCAACAACCAGTCTTCTCTTAAAGAGGTCACATAACAACAAGGCCTCTCTAGAGTCAAGCTTCACTGGAATGCTTCTTAGAGATAACCGAAGAACCAGGCTTCTCTTCACGAGGTCACCTAACAACCAGTCTTCACTGTCAGACATTACATAACAACCAACCTTATCCATCAGAAGTCACCTAAAAACCAGGCTTTTCTGTCAGAGCTCTCGTAACAAACAGGCTTCTCCTTCTTAGATCACCCAACAACCAGTTTCTCTTTATGAGGTCACATAATATCCAAGTGTTTCTCTAAGAGCTCACATAATAAACAGGCTTCTCCTTATTACAGATCACTTAACAGCAAGTTTTCTCTTTGTGAGGTCACCTACCAACAGTCTTCTCTGTCAGAACACTGCTAGGTAGACTTCTCTTTCAGAGGTCACTTAACAACCAGGCGGCTACTTTTTAGATCACCCAAAAAACAGTGTTCTCTCTATGAGTTCACCTACAAACCAGTCTTCTCTGACAGAGACAACCTTATAATCAAGATTCTATTTAAGAGCTGCCTTAACAAACAGCCTTCTCTGTCAGAGGTTGCCTCACAACCAGGCTTCTCCATCACATGTCACCTTAAAAACATGCTTCTCTGTCAGAGATCACCTAACAACCAAGCTTCTGTGTAAGTGGTCATGTAACAAACTGGTTTCTCTGTCAGACATCACCTAACAACAAGACTTCTCTGTCAGAAGTCATCTAACAACAAGGCGTCCACTTATTACAGATCACGTAACAGTCAGCCTTCCCTTTAAGAGGTGACCAAACCACCATGCTTGTCTGTCAGAGAGAACCTGATAACCAGGCTTCTCTCAGAGCTCACCTAACAAACAGGTATCTCCTTATTAGATCACCCAACAACCAGTCTTCCCTTTATGAGGTCACATAACAACTAGGCTACTCTGTAACAAGGCTTCTCTGTATGCCTCATTAGAGGTCACCGAACAACCAGGCTTCTTTATGAGGTCACCTACCAACAAGTCTTCACTGTCAGAGACTACATAACAATCAAGCTTCTCCATCAGTAGTGACCTAACAAACAGGCTTCTCTTCCAGAGGTCACGTAACAACCAGGCTTCTCTGTAAGAGCTCACCTGACAAACATGCTTCTCATTATTAGGTCACAAAACAACCATCCTTCCATTTATGAGGTCACATAACACCCAAGCTTCTCTGTGAGAGCTCTTTAACAAACAGGTTTCTCAGTCACACATCACCTTACAAACTTCTCTGTCAGAGCTCATCTAACAACAAGCCTTCCACTGATACGATCTCCTAGAAAACAGTCTTCCCTTTAAGAGGTGACCTAAAAACCATGCTTCTCTGTCACATATAACCAGATAACCAGGCTTCTGTAAGAGCACCTAACCAACAGGCTTCTCCTTATTAGATCACCCAAAAACCAGCCTTCCCTGTATGAGGTCACGTAACAACCAGGATTCTCTGTACGCGCTCTGTATTAAACAGGTTTCTCTTTCAGACATCACCTGACAAGACTTCTCTGTGAGAAGTCATCTAACAAGAAGCCTTCCACTCATTACAGGTCACCTAACATTCAGTATTCCCTATAAGACGTGATTGAGCAACCATTCTTCTCTGTCAGAGACAACCTGATGAGCAGGCGTCTCTCTCAGATGTCACCTAACAATAGGTCTTCTCGGTCAGAGGTAACCTACCAGGCTTACCCTCATTATGGATCACATGACTACCAGGTTCCTCCTTACTGGAGATCACCTGACAACCACGCTTCTCTTTGTGAGGTCAGCAACCAACCAGTCTTCACTGTCAGAGATAATGTAACAACTTACCTTCTCTGTCAGAAGTCACCTCATCACCAGGCATCTCTTTTGGAGGTCACCTAAGCACCAGGCGTCTCTTTTGGATGTCACCTAACAACCAGTCTTCTCTTTATGAGGTCACATAACAATCAGGCTTCTCTGTAAGAGCTCTGTAACAAACAGGTTTCTCTGTCAGACATGACTTAACAAGAATTCTCTGTCAGACATCGCCTGACCACAAGCCTTCCACTCACTACAGATCACCCCACAATCAGTCTCCGATGGGAGACGTGACCTAAAAACCAAACTTCTCTCTCAGAGATAACCTGATAACCAGGCTTCTGTAAGAGCACGCCTAACCAAGGGGCTTCTCCTCATAAGATCACCCAACAACCAGTCTTCTCTTAAAGAGGTCACATAACAACAAGGCCTCTCTAGAGTCAAGCTTCACTGGAATGCTTCTTAGAGATAACCGAAGAACCAGGCTTCTCTTCACGAGGTCACCTAACAACCAGTCTTCACTGTCAGACATTACATAACAACCAACCTTATCCATCAGAAGTCACCTAAAAACCAGGCTTTTCTGTCAGAGCTCTCGTAACAAACAGGCTTCTCCTTCTTAGATCACCCAACAACCAGTTTCTCTTTATGAGGTCACATAATATCCAAGTGTTTCTCTAAGAGCTCACATAATAAACAGGCTTCTCCTTATTACAGATCACTTAACAGCAAGTTTTCTCTTTGTGAGGTCACCTACCAACAGTCTTCTCTGTCAGAACACTGCTAGGTAGACTTCTCTTTCCGAGGTCACTTAACAACCAGGCGGCTACTTTTTAGATCACCCAAAAAACAGTGTTCTCTCTATGAGTTCACCTACAAACCAGTCTTCTCTGACAGAGACAACCTTATAATCAAGATTCTATTTAAGAGCTGCCTTAACAAACAGCCTTCTCTGTCAGAGGTTGCCTCACAACCAGGCTTCTCCATCACATGTCACCTTAAAAACATGCTTCTCTGTCAGAGATCACCTAACAACCAAGCTTCTGTGTAAGTGGTCATGTAACAAACTGGTTTCTCTGTCAGACATCACCTAACAACAAGACTTCTCTGTCAGAAGTCATCTAACAACAAGGCGTCCACTTATTACAGATCACGTAACAGTCAGCCTTCCCTTTAAGAGGTGACCAAACCACCATGCTTGTCTGTCAGAGAGAACCTGATAACCAGGCTTCTCTCAGAGCTCACCTAACAAACAGGTATCTCCTTATTAGATCACCCAACAACCAGTCTTCCCTTTATGAGGTCACATAACAACTAGGCTACTCTGTAACAAGGCTTCTCTGTATGCCTCATTAGAGGTCACCGAACAACCAGGCTTCTTTATGAGGTCACCTACCAACAAGTCTTCACTGTCAGAGACTACATAACAATCAAGCTTCTCCATCAGTAGTGACCTAACAAACAGGCTTCTCTTCCAGAGGTCACGTAACAACCAGGCTTCTCTGTAAGAGCTCACCTGACAAACATGCTTCTCATTATTAGGTCACAAAACAACCATCCTTCCATTTATGAGGTCACATAACACCCAAGCTTCTCTGTGAGAGCTCTTTAACAAACAGGTTTCTCAGTCACACATCACCTTACAAACTTCTCTGTCAGAGCTCATCTAACAACAAGCCTTCCACTGATACGATCTCCTAGAAAACAGTCTTCCCTTTAAGAGGTGACCTAAAAACCATGCTTCTCTGTCACATATAACCAGATAACCAGGCTTCTGTAAGAGCACCTAACCAACAGGCTTCTCCTTATTAGATCACCCAAAAACCAGCCTTCCCTGTATGAGCTCACGTAACAACCAGGATTCTCTGTACGCGCTCTGTATTAAACAGGTTTCTCTTTCAGACATCACCTGACAAGACTTCTCTGTGAGAAGTCATCTAACAAGAAGCCTTCCACTCATTACAGGTCACCTAACATTCAGTATTCCCTATAAGACGTGATTGAGCAACCATTCTTCTCTGTCAGAGACAACCTGATGAGCAGGCGTCTCTCTCAGATGTCACCTAACAATAGGTCTTCTCGGTCAGAGGTAACCTACCAGGCTTACCCTCATTATGGATCACATGACTACCAGGTTCCTCCTTACTGGAGATCACCTGACAACCACGCTTCTCTTTGTGAGGTCAGCAACCAACCAGTCTTCACTGTCAGAGATAATGTAACAACTTACCTTCTCTGTCAGAAGTCACCTCATCACCAGGCATCTCTTTTGGAGGTCACCTAAGCACCAGGCGTCTCTTTTGGATGTCACCTAACAACCAGTCTTCTCTTTATGAGGTCACATAACAATCAGGCTTCTCTGTAAGAGCTCTGTAACAAACAGGTTTCTCTGTCAGACATGACTTAACAAGAATTCTCTGTCAGACATCGCCTGACCACAAGCCTTCCACTCACTACAGATCACCCCACAATCAGTCTCCGATGGGAGACGTGACCTAAAAACCAAACTTCTCTCTCAGAGATAACCTGATAACCAGGCTTCTGTAAGAGCACGCCTAACCAAGGGGCTTCTCCTCATAAGATCACCCAACAACCAGTCTTCTCTTAAAGAGGTCACATAACAACAAGGCCTCTCTAGAGTCAAGCTTCACTGGAATGCTTCTTAGAGATAACCGAAGAACCAGGCTTCTCTTCACGAGGTCACCTACCAACCAGTCTTCACTGTCAGACATTACATAACAACCAACCTTATCCATCAGAAGTCACCTAAAAACCAGGCTTTTCTGTCAGAGCTCTCGTAACAAACAGGCTTCTCCTTCTTAGATCACCCAACAACCAGTTTCTCTTTATGAGGTCACATAATATCCAAGTGTTTCTCTAAGAGCTCACATAATAAACAGGCTTCTCCTTATTACAGATCACTTAACAGCAAGTTTTCTCTTTGTGAGGTCACCTACCAACAGTCTTCTCTGTCAGAACACTGCTAGGTAGACTTCTCTTTCCGAGGTCACTTAACAACCAGGCGGCTACTTTTTAGATCACCCAAAAAACAGTGTTCTCTCTATGAGTTCACCTACAAACCAGTCTTCTCTGACAGAGACAACCTTATAATCAAGATTCTATTTAAGAGCTGCCTTAACAAACAGCCTTCTCTGTCAGAGGTTGCCTCACAACCAGGCTTCTCCATCACATGTCACCTTAAAAACATGCTTCTCTGTCAGAGATCACCTAACAACCAAGCTTCTGTGTAAGTGGTCATGTAACAAACTGGTTTCTCTGTCAGACATCACCTAACAACAAGACTTCTCTGTCAGAAGTCATCTAACAACAAGGCGTCCACTTATTACAGATCACGTAACAGTCAGCCTTCCCTTTAAGAGGTGACCAAACCACCATGCTTGTCTGTCAGAGAGAACCTGATAACCAGGCTTCTCTCAGAGCTCGCCTAACAAACAGGTATCTCCTTATTAGATCACCCAACAACCAGTCTTCCCTTTATGAGGTCACATAACAACTAGGCTTCTCTGTAACAAGGCTTCTCTGTATGCCTCATTAGAGGTCACCGAACAACCAGGCTTCTTTATGAGGTCACCTACCAACAAGTCTTCACTGTCAGAGACTACATAACAATCAAGCTTCTCCATCAGTAGTGACCTAACAAACAGGCTTCTCTTCCAGAGGTCACGTAACAACCAGGCTTCTCTGTAAGAGCTCACCTGACAAACATGCTTCTCATTATTAGGTCACAAAACAACCATCCTTCCATTTATGAGGTCACATAACACCCAAGCTTCTCTGTGAGAGCTCTTTAACAAACAGGTTTCTCAGTCACACATCACCTTACAAACTTCTCTGTCAGAGCTCATCTAACAACAAGCCTTCCACTGATACGATCTCCTAGAAAACAGTCTTCCCTTTAAGAGGTGACCTAAAAACCATGCTTCTCTGTCACATATAACCAGATAACCAGGCTTCTGTAAGAGCACCTAACCAACAGGCTTCTCCTTATTAGATCACCCAAAAACCAGCCTTCCCTGTATGAGCTCACGTAACAACCAGGATTCTCTGTACGCGCTCTGTATTAAACAGGTTTCTCTTTCAGACATCACCTGACAAGACTTCTCTGTGAGAAGTCATCTAACAAGAAGCCTTCCACTCATTACAGGTCACCTAACATTCAGTATTCCCTATAAGACGTGATTGAGCAACCATTCTTCTCTGTCAGAGACAACCTGATGAGCAGGCGTCTCTCTCAGATGTCACCTAACAATAGGTCTTCTCGGTCAGAGGTAACCTACCAGGCTTACCCTCATTATGGATCACATGACTACCAGGTTCCTCCTTACTGGAGATCACCTGACAACCACGCTTCTCTTTGTGAGGTCAGCAACCAACCAGTCTTCACTGTCAGAGATAATGTAACAACTTACCTTCTCTGTCAGAAGTCACCTCATCACCAGGCATCTCTTTTGGAGGTCACCTAAGCACCAGGCGTCTCTTTTGGATGTCACCTAACAACCAGTCTTCTCTTTATGAGGTCACATAACAATCAGGCTTCTCTGTAAGAGCTCTGTAACAAACAGGTTTCTCTGTCAGACATGACTTAACAAGAATTCTCTGTCAGACATCGTCTGACCACAAGCCTTCCACTCACTACAGATCACCCCACAATCAGTCTCCGATGGGAGACGTGACCTAAAAACCAAACTTCTCTCTCAGAGATAACCTGATAACCAGGCTTCTGTAAGAGCACGCCTAACCAAGGGGCTTCTCCTCATAAGATCACCCAACAACCAGTCTTCTCTTAAAGAGGTCACATAACAACAAGGCCTCTCTAGAGTCAAGCTTCACTGGAATGCTTCTTAGAGATAACCGAAGAACCAGGCTTCTCTTCACGAGGTCACCTAACAACCAGTCTTCACTGTCAGACATTACATAACAACCAACCTTATCCATCAGAAGTCACCTAAAAACCAGGCTTTTCTGTCAGAGCTCTCGTAACAAACAGGCTTCTCCTTCTTAGATCACCCAACAACCAGTTTCTCTTTATGAGGTCACATAATATCCAAGTGTTTCTCTAAGAGCTCACATAATAAACAGGCTTCTCCTTATTACAGATCACTTAACAGCAAGTTTTCTCTTTGTGAGGTCACCTACCAACAGTCTTCTCTGTCAGAACACTGCTAGGTAGACTTCTCTTTCAGAGGTCACTTAACAACCAGGCGGCTACTTTTTAGATCACCCAAAAAACAGTGTTCTCTCTATGAGTTCACCTACAAACCAGTCTTCTCTGACAGAGACAACCTTATAATCAAGATTCTATTTAAGAGCTGCCTTAACAAACAGCCTTCTCTGTCAGAGGTTGCCTCACAACCAGGCTTCTCCATCACATGTCACCTTAAAAACATGCTTCTCTGTCAGAGATCACCTAACAACCAAGCTTCTGTGTAAGTGGTCATGTAACAAACTGGTTTCTCTGTCAGACATCACCTAACAACAAGACTTCTCTGTCAGAAGTCATCTAACAACAAGGCGTCCACTTATTACAGATCACGTAACAGTCAGCCTTCCCTTTAAGAGGTGACCAAACCACCATGCTTGTCTGTCAGAGAGAACCTGATAACCAGGCTTCTCTCAGAGCTCGCCTAACAAACAGGTATCTCCTTATTAGATCACCCAACAACCAGTCTTCCCTTTATGAGGTCACATAACAACTAGGCTTCTCTGTAACAAGGCTTCTCTGTATGCCTCATTAGAG
The DNA here is from genome assembly GCF_030020395.1 of Manis pentadactyla. Classification (NCBI taxonomy): domain Eukaryota; kingdom Metazoa; phylum Chordata; class Mammalia; order Pholidota; family Manidae; genus Manis; species Manis pentadactyla. The sequence continues at coordinate 103,910,253 of NC_080022.1, read as the reverse complement.
GTCACCGAACAACCAGGCTTCTTTATGAGGTCACCTACCAACAAGTCTTCACTGTCAGAGACTACATAACAATCAAGCTTCTCCATCAGTAGTGACCTAACAAACAGGCTTCTCTTCCAGAGGTCACGTAACAACCAGGCTTCTCTGTAAGAGCTCACCTGACAAACATGCTTCTCATTATTAGGTCACAAAACAACCATCCTTCCATTTATGAGGTCACATAACACCCAAGCTTCTCTGTGAGAGCTCTTTAACAAACAGGTTTCTCAGTCACACATCACCTTACAAACTTCTCTGTCAGAGCTCATCTAACAACAAGCCTTCCACTGATACGATCTCCTAGAAAACAGTCTTCCCTTTAAGAGGTGACCTAAAAACCATGCTTCTCTGTCACATATAACCAGATAACCAGGCTTCTGTAAGAGCACCTAACCAACAGGCTTCTCCTTATTAGATCACCCAAAAACCAGCCTTCCCTGTATGAGCTCACGTAACAACCAGGATTCTCTGTACGCGCTCTGTATTAAACAGGTTTCTCTTTCAGACATCACCTGACAAGACTTCTCTGTGAGAAGTCATCTAACAAGAAGCCTTCCACTCATTACAGGTCACCTAACATTCAGTATTCCCTATAAGACGTGATTGAGCAACCATTCTTCTCTGTCAGAGACAACCTGATGAGCAGGCGTCTCTCTCAGATGTCACCTAACAATAGGTCTTCTCGGTCAGAGGTAACCTACCAGGCTTACCCTCATTATGGATCACATGACTACCAGGTTCCTCCTTACTGGAGATCACCTGACAACCACGCTTCTCTTTGTGAGGTCAGCAACCAACCAGTCTTCACTGTCAGAGATAATGTAACAACTTACCTTCTCTGTCAGAAGTCACCTCATCACCAGGCATCTCTTTTGGAGGTCACCTAAGCACCAGGCGTCTCTTTTGGATGTCACCTAACAACCAGTCTTCTCTTTATGAGGTCACATAACAATCAGGCTTCTCTGTAAGAGCTCTGTAACAAACAGGTTTCTCTGTCAGACATGACTTAACAAGAATTCTCTGTCAGACATCGCCTGACCACAAGCCTTCCACTCACTACAGATCACCCCACAATCAGTCTCCGATGGGAGACGTGACCTAAAAACCAAACTTCTCTCTCAGAGATAACCTGATAACCAGGCTTCTGTAAGAGCACGCCTAACCAAGGGGCTTCTCCTCATAAGATCACCCAACAACCAGTCTTCTCTTAAAGAGGTCACATAACAACAAGGCCTCTCTAGAGTCAAGCTTCACTGGAATGCTTCTTAGAGATAACCGAAGAACCAGGCTTCTCTTCACGAGGTCACCTACCAACCAGTCTTCACTGTCAGACATTACATAACAACCAACCTTATCCATCAGAAGTCACCTAAAAACCAGGCTTTTCTGTCAGAGCTCTCGTAACAAACAGGCTTCTCCTTCTTAGATCACCCAACAACCAGTTTCTCTTTATGAGGTCACATAATATCCAAGTGTTTCTCTAAGAGCTCACATAATAAACAGGCTTCTCCTTATTACAGATCACTTAACAGCAAGTTTTCTCTTTGTGAGGTCACCTACCAACAGTCTTCTCTGTCAGAACACTGCTAGGTAGACTTCTCTTTCCGAGGTCACTTAACAACCAGGCGGCTACTTTTTAGATCACCCAAAAAACAGTGTTCTCTCTATGAGTTCACCTACAAACCAGTCTTCTCTGACAGAGACAACCTTATAATCAAGATTCTATTTAAGAGCTGCCTTAACAAACAGCCTTCTCTGTCAGAGGTTGCCTCACAACCAGGCTTCTCCATCACATGTCACCTTAAAAACATGCTTCTCTGTCAGAGATCACCTAACAACCAAGCTTCTGTGTAAGTGGTCATGTAACAAACTGGTTTCTCTGTCAGACATCACCTAACAACAAGACTTCTCTGTCAGAAGTCATCTAACAACAAGGCGTCCACTTATTACAGATCACGTAACAGTCAGCCTTCCCTTTAAGAGGTGACCAAACCACCATGCTTGTCTGTCAGAGAGAACCTGATAACCAGGCTTCTCTCAGAGCTCGCCTAACAAACAGGTATCTCCTTATTAGATCACCCAACAACCAGTCTTCCCTTTATGAGGTCACATAACAACTAGGCTTCTCTGTAACAAGGCTTCTCTGTATGCCTCATTAGAGGTCACCGAACAACCAGGCTTCTTTATGAGGTCACCTACCAACAAGTCTTCACTGTCAGAGACTACATAACAATCAAGCTTCTCCATCAGTAGTGACCTAACAAACAGGCTTCTCTTCCAGAGGTCACGTAACAACCAGGCTTCTCTGTAAGAGCTCACCTGACAAACATGCTTCTCATTATTAGGTCACAAAACAACCATCCTTCCATTTATGAGGTCACATAACACCCAAGCTTCTCTGTGAGAGCTCTATAACAAACAGGTTTCTCAGTCACACATCACCTTACAAACTTCTCTGTCAGAGCTCATCTAACAACAAGCCTTCCACTGATACGATCTCCTAGAAAACAGTCTTCCCTTTAAGAGGTGACCTAAAATCCATGCTTCTCTGTCACATATAACCAGATAACCAGGCTTCTGTAAGAGCACCTAACCAACAGGCTTCTCCTTATTAGATCACCCAAAAACCAGCCTTCCCTGTATGAGGTCACGTAACAACCAGGATTCTCTGTACGCGCTCTGTATTAAACAGGTTTCTCTTTCAGACATCACCTGACAAGACTTCTGTGTGAGAAGTCATCTAACAAGAAGCCTTCCACTCATTACAGGTCACCTAACATTCAGTATTCCCTATAAGATGTGATTGAGCAACCATTCTTCTCTGTCAGAGACAACCTGATGAGCAGGCGTCTCTCTCAGATGTCACCTAACAATAGGTCTTCTCGGTCAGAGGTAACCTACCAGGCTTACCCTCATTATGGATCACATGACTACCAGGTTCCTCCTTACTGGAGATCACCTGACAACCACGCTTCTCTTTGTGAGGTCAGCAACCAACCAGTCTTCACTGTCAGAGATAATGTAACAACTTACCTTCTCTGTCAGAAGTCACCTCATCACCAGGCATCTCTTTTGGAGGTCACCTAAGCACCAGGCGTCTCTTTTGGATGTCACCTAACAACCAGTCTTCTCTTTATGAGGTCACATAACAATCAGGCTTCTCTGTAAGAGCTCTGTAACAAACAGGTTTCTCTGTCAGACATGACTTAACAAGAATTCTCTGTCAGACATCGTCTGACCACAAGCCTTCCAGTGACTACAGATCACCCCACAATCAGTCTCCGATGGGAGACGTGACCTAAAAACCAAACTTCTCTCTCAGAGATAACCTGATAACCAGGCTTCTGTAAGAGCACGCCTAACCAAGGGGCTTCTCCTCATAAGATCACCCAACAACCAGTCTTCTCTTAAAGAGGTCACATAACAACAAGGCCTCTCTAGAGTCAAGCTTCACTGGAATGCTTCTTAGAGATAACCGAAGAACCAGGCTTCTCTTCACGAGGTCACCTAACAACCAGTCTTCACTGTCAGACATTACATAACAACCAACCTTATCCATCAGAAGTCACCTAAAAACCAGGCTTTTCTGTCAGAGCTCTCGTAACAGACAGGCTTCTCCTTCTTAGATCACCCAACAACCAGTTTCTCTTTATGAGGTCACATAATATCCAAGTGTTTCTCTAAGAGCTCACATAATAAACAGGCTTCTCCTTATTACAGATCACTTAACAGCAAGTTTTCTCTTTGTGAGGTCACCTACCAACAGTCTTCTCTGTCAGAACACTGCTAGGTAGACTTCTCTTTCCGAGGTCACTTAACAACCAGGCGGCTACTTTTTAGATCACCCAAAAAACAGTGTTCTCTCTATGAGTTCACCTACAAACCAGTCTTCTCTGACAGAGACAACCTTATAATCAAGATTCTATTTAAGAGCTGCCTTAACAAACAGCCTTCTCTGTCAGAGGTTGCCTCACAACCAGGCTTCTCCATCACATGTCACCTTAAAAACATGCTTCTCTGTCAGAGATCACCTAACAACCAAGCTTCTGTGTAAGTGGTCATGTAACAAACTGGTTTCTCTGTCAGACATCACCTAACAACAAGACTTCTCTGTCAGAAGTCATCTAACAACAAGGCGTCCACTTATTACAGATCACGTAACAGTCAGCCTTCCCTTTAAGAGGTGACCAAACCACCATGCTTGTCTGTCAGAGAGAACCTGATAACCAGGCTTCTCTCAGAGCTCGCCTAACAAACAGGTATCTCCTTATTAGATCACCCAACAACCAGTCTTCCCTTTATGAGGTCACATAACAACTAGGCTTCTCTGTAACAAGGCTTCTCTGTATGCCTCATTAGAGGTCACCGAACAACCAGGCTTCTTTATGAGGTCACCTACCAACAAGTCTTCACTGTCAGAGACTACATAACAATCAAGCTTCTCCATCAGTAGTGACCTAACAAACAGGCTTCTCTTCCAGAGGTCACGTAACAACCAGGCTTCTCTGTAAGAGCTCACCTGACAAACATGCTTCTCATTATTAGGTCACAAAACAACCATCCTTCCATTTATGAGGTCACATAACACCCAAGCTTCTCTGTGAGAGCTCTTTAACAAACAGGTTTCTCAATCACACATCACCTTACAAACTTCTCTGTCAGAGCTCATCTAACAACAAGCCTTCCACTGATACGATCTCCTAGAAAACAGTCTTCCCTTTAAGAGGTGACCTAAAAACCATGCTTCTCTGTCACATATAACCAGATAACCAGGCTTCTGTAAGAGCACCTAACCAACAGGCTTCTCCTTATTAGATCACCCAAAAACCAGCCTTCCCTGTATGAGGTCACGTAACAACCAGGATTCTCTGTACGCGCTCTGTATTAAACAGGTTTCTCTTTCAGACATCACCTGACAAGACTTCTGTGTGAGAAGTCATCTAACAAGAAGCCTTCCACTCATTACAGGTCACCTAACATTCAGTATTCCCTATAAGATGTGATTGAGCAACCATTCTTCTCTGTCAGAGACAACCTGATGAGCAGGCGTCTCTCTCAGATGTCACCTAACAATAGGTCTTCTCGGTCAGAGGTAACCTACCAGGCTTACCCTCATTATGGATCACATGACTACCAGGTTCCTCCTTACTGGAGATCACCTGACAACCACGCTTCTCTTTGTGAGGTCAGCAACCAACCAGTCTTCACTGTCAGAGATAATGTAACAACTTACCTTCTCTGTCAGAAGTCACCTCATCACCAGGCATCTCTTTTGGAGGTCACCTAAGCACCAGGCGTCTCTTTTGGATGTCACCTAACAACCAGTCTTCTCTTTATGAGGTCACATAACAATCAGGCTTCTCTGTAAGAGCTCTGTAACAAACAGGTTTCTCTGTCAGACATGACTTAACAAGAATTCTCTGTCAGACATCGTCTGACCACAAGCCTTCCACTCACTACAGATCACCCCACAATCAGTCTCCGATGGGAGACGTGACCTAAAAACCAAACTTCTCTCTCAGAGATAACCTGATAACCAGGCTTCTGTAAGAGCACGCCTAACCAAGGGGCTTCTCCTCATAAGATCACCCAACAACCAGTCTTCTCTTAAAGAGGTCACATAACAACAAGGCCTCTCTAGAGTCAAGCTTCACTGGAATGCTTCTTAGAGATAACCGAAGAACCAGGCTTCTCTTCACGAGGTCACCTAACAACCAGTCTTCACTGTCAGACATTACATAACAACCAACCTTATCCATCAGAAGTCACCTAAAAACCAGGCTTTTCTGTCAGAGCTCTCGTAACAAACAGGCTTCTCCTTCTTAGATCACCCAACAACCAGTTTCTCTTTATGAGGTCACATAATATCCAAGTGTTTCTCTAAGAGCTCACATAATAAACAGGCTTCTCCTTATTACAGATCACTTAACAGCAAGTTTTCTCTTTGTGAGGTCACCTACCAACAGTCTTCTCTGTCAGAACACTGCTAGGTAGACTTCTCTTTCAGAGGTCACTTAACAACCAGGCGGCTACTTTTTAGATCACCCAAAAAACAGTGTTCTCTCTATGAGTTCACCTACAAACCAGTCTTCTCTGACAGAGACAACCTTATAAACAAGATTCTATTTAAGAGCTGCCTTAACAAACAGCCTTCTCTGTCAGAGGTTGCCTCACAACCAGGCTTCTCCATCACATGTCACCTTAAAAACATGCTTCTCTGTCAGAGATCACCTAACAACCAAGCTTCTGTGTAAGTGGTCATGTAACAAACTGGTTTCTCTGTCAGACATCACCTAACAACAAGACTTCTCTGTCAGAAGTCATCTAACAACAAGGCGTCTACTTATTACAGATCACGTAACAGTCAGCCTTCCCTTTAAGAGGTGACCAAACCACCATGCTTGTCTGTCAGAGAGAACCTGATAACCAGGCTTCTCTCAGAGCTCGCCTAACAAACAGGTATCTCCTTATTAGATCACCCAACAACCAGTCTTCCCTTTATGAGGTCACATAACAACTAGGCTTCTCTGTAACAAGGCTTCTCTGTATGCCTCATTAGAGGTCACCGAACAACCAGGCTTCTTTATGAGGTCACCTACCAACAAGTCTTCACTGTCAGAGACTACATAACAATCAAGCTTCTCCATCAGTAGTGACCTAACAAACAGGCTTCTCTTCCAGAGGTCACGTAACAACCAGGCTTCTCTGTAAGAGCTCACCTGACAAACATGCTTCTCATTATTAGGTCACAAAACAACCATCCTTCCATTTATGAGGTCACATAACACCCAGGCTTCTCTGTGAGAGCTCTTTAACAAACAGGTTTCTCAGTCACACATCACCTTACAAACTTCTCTGTCAGAGCTCATCTAACAACAAGCCTTCCACTGATACGATCTCCTAGAAAACAGTCTTCCCTTTAAGAGGTGACCTAAAAACCATGCTTCTCTGTCACATATAACCAGATAACCAGGCTTCTGTAAGAGCACCTAACCAACAGGCTTCTCCTTATTAGATCACCCAAAAACCAGCCTTCCCTGTATGAGGTCACGTAACAACCAGAATTCTCTGTACGCGCTCTGTATTAAACAGGTTTCTCTTTCAGACATCACCTGACAAGACTTCTGTGTGAGAAGTCATCTAACAAGAAGCCTTCCACTCATTACAGGTCACCTAACATTCAGTATTCCCTATAAGACGTGATTGAGCAACCATTCTTCTCTGTCAGAGACAACCTGATGAGCAGGCGTCTCTCTCAGATGTCACCTAACAATAGGTCTTCTCGGTCAGAGGTAACCTACCAGGCTTACCCTCATTATGGATCACATGACTACCAGGTTCCTCCTTACTGGAGATCACCTGACAACCACGCTTCTCTTTGTGAGGTCAGCAACCAACCAGTCTTCACTGTCAGAGATAATGTAACAACTTACCTTCTCTGTCAGAAGTCACCTCATCACCAGGCATCTCTTTTGGAGGTCACCTAAGCACCAGGCGTCTCTTTTGGATGTCACCTAACAACCAGTCTTCTCTTTATGAGGTCACATAACAATCAGGCTTCTCTGTAAGAGCTCTGTAACAAACAGGTTTCTCTGTCAGACATGACTTAACAAGAATTCTCTGTCAGACATCGTCTGACCACAAGCCTTCCACTCACTACAGATCACCCCACAATCAGTCTCCGATGGGAGACGTGACCTAAAAACCAAACTTCTCTCTCAGAGATAACCTGATAACCAGGCTTCTGTAAGAGCACGCCTAACCAAGGGGCTTCTCCTCATAAGATCACCCAACAACCAGTCTTCTCTTAAAGAGGTCACATAACAACAAGGCCTCTCTAGAGTCAAGCTTCACTGGAATGCTTCTTAGAGATAACCGAAGAACCAGGCTTCACTTCACGAGGTCACCTACCAACCAGTCTTCACTGTCAGACATTACATAACAACCAACCTTATCCATCAGAAGTCACCTAAAAACCAGGCTTTTCTGTCAGAGCTCTCGTAACAAACAGGCTTCTCCTTCTTAGATCACCCAACAACCAGTTTCTCTTTATGAGGTCACATAATATCCAAGTGTTTCTCTAAGAGCTCACATAATAAACAGGCTTCTCCTTATTACAGATCACTTAACAGCAAGTTTTCTCTTTGTGAGGTCACCTACCAACAGTCTTCTCTGTCAGAACACTGCTAGGTAGACTTCTCTTTCAGAGGTCACTTAACAACCAGGCGGCTACTTTTTAGATCACCCAAAAAACAGTGTTCTCTCTATGAGTTCACCTACAAACCAGTCTTCTCTGACAGAGACAACCTTATAATCAAGATTCTATTTAAGAGCTGCCTTAACAAACAGCCTTCTCTGTCAGAGGTTGCCTCACAACCAGGCTTCTCCATCACATGTCACCTTAAAAACATGCTTCTCTGTCAGAGATCACCTAACAACCAAGCTTCTGTGTAAGTGGTCATGTAACAAACTGGTTTCTCTGTCAGACATCACCTAACAACAAGACTTCTCTGTCAGAAGTCATCTAACAACAAGGCGTCCACTTATTACAGATCACGTAACAGTCAGCCTTCCCTTTAAGAGGTGAACAAACCACCATGCTTGTCTGTCAGAGAGAACCTGATAACCAGGCTTCTCTCAGAGCTCGCCTAACAAACAGGTATCTCCTTATTAGATCACCCAACAACCAGTCTTCCCTTTATGAGGTCACATAACAACTAGGCTTCTCTGTAACAAGGCTTCTCTGTATGCCTCATTAGAGGTCACCGAACAACCAGGCTTCTTTATGAGGTCACCTACCAACAAGTCTTCACTGTCAGAGACTACATAACAATCAAGCTTCTCCATCAGTAGTGACCTAACAAACAGGCTTCTCTTCCAGAGGTCACGTAACAACCAGGCTTCTCTGTAAGAGCTCACCTGACAAACATGCTTCTCATTATTAGGTCACAAAACAACCATCCTTCCATTTATGAGGTCACATAACACCCAAGCTTCTCTGTGAGAGCTCTATAACAAACAGGTTTCTCAGTCACACATCACCTTACAAACTTCTCTGTCAGAGCTCATCTAACAACAAGCCTTCCACTGATACGATCTCCTAGAAAACAGTCTTCCCTTTAAGAGGTGACCTAAAAACCATGCTTCTCTGTCACATATAACCAGATAACCAGGCTTCTGTAAGAGCACCTAACCAACAGGCTTCTCCTTATTAGATCACCCAAAAACCAGCCTTCCCTGTATGAGGTCACGTTACAACCAGGATTCTCTGTACGCGCTCTGTATTAAACAGGTTTCTCTTTCAGACATCACCTGACAAGACTTCTCTGTGAGAAGTCATCTAACAAGAAGCCTTCCACTCATTACAGGTCACCTAACATTCAGTATTCCCTATAAGACGTGATTGAGCAACCATTCTTCTCTGTCAGAGACAACCTGATGAGCAGGCGTCTCTCTCAGATGTCACCTAACAATAGGTCTTCTCGGTCAAAGGTAACCTACCAGGCTTACCCTCATTATGGATCACATGACTACCAGGTTCCTCCTTACTGGAGATCACCTGACAACCACGCTTCTCTTTGTGAGGTCAGCAACCAACCAGTCTTCACTGTCAGAGATAATGTAACAACTTACCTTCTCTGTCAGAAGTCACCTCATCACCAGGCATCTCTTTTGGAGGTCACCTAAGCACCAGGCGTCTCTTTTGGATGTCACCTAACAACCAGTCTTCTCTTTATGAGGTCACATAACAATCAGGCTTCTCTGTAAGAGCTCTGTAACAAACAGGTTTCTCTGTCAGACATGACTTAACAAGAATTCTCTGTCAGACATCGTCTGACCACAAGCCTTCCAGTGACTACAGATCACCCAACAATAAGTCTCCGATGGGAGACGTGACCTAAAAACCAAACTTCTCTCTCAGAGATAACCTGATAACCAGGCTTCTGTAAGAGCACGCCTAACCAAGGGGCTTCTCCTCATAAGATCACCCAACAACCAGTCTTCTCTTAAAGAGGTCACATAACAACAAGGCCTCTCTAGAGTCAAGCTTCACTGGAATGCTTCTTAGAGATAACCGAAGAACCAGGCTTCTCTTCACGAGGTCACCTAACAACCAGTCTTCACTGTCAGACATTACATAACAACCAACCTTATCCATCAGAAGTCACCTAAAAACCAGGCTTTTCTGTCAGAGCTCTCGTAACAAACAGGCTTCTCCTTCTTAGATCACCCAACAACCAGTTTCTCTTTATGAGGTCACATAATATCCAAGTGTTTCTCTAAGAGCTCACATAATAAACAGGCTTCTCCTTATTACAGATCACTTAACAGCAAGTTTTCTCTTTGTGAGGTCACCTACCAACAGTCTTCTCTGTCAGAACACTGCTAGGTAGACTTCTCTTTCAGAGGTCACTTAACAACCAGGCGGCTACTTTTTAGATCACCCGAAAAACAGTGTTCTCTCTATGAGTTCACCTACAAACCAGTCTTCTCTGACAGAGACAACCTTATAATCAAGATTCTATTTAAGAGCTGCCTTAACAAACAGCCTTCTCTGTCAGAGGTTGCCTCACAACCAGGCTTCTCCATCACATGTCACCTTAAAAACATGCTTCTCTGTCAGAGATCACCTAACAACCAAGCTTCTGTGTAAGTGGTCATGTAACAAACTGGTTTCTCTGTCAGACATCACCTAACAACAAGACTTCTCTGTCAGAAGTCATCTAACAACAAGGCGTCCACTTATTACAGATCACGTAACAGTCAGCCTTCCCTTTAAGAGGTGACCAAACCACCATGCTTGTCTGTCAGAGAGAACCTGATAACCAGGCTTCTCTCAGAGCTCGCCTAACAAACAGGTATCTCCTTATTAGATCACCCAGCAACCAGTCTTCCCTTTATGAGGTCACATAACAACTAGGCTTCTCTGTAACAAGGCTTCTCTGTATGCCTCATTAGAGGTCACCGAACAACCAGGCTTCTTTATGAGGTCACCTACCAACAAGTCTTCACTGTCAGAGACTACATAACAATCAAGCTTCTCCATCAGTAGTGACCTAACAAACAGGCTTCTCTTCCCGAGGTCACATAACAACCAGGCTTCTCTGTAAGAGCTCACCTGACAAACATGCTTCTCATTATTAGGTCACAAAACAACCATCCTTCCATTTATGAGGTCACATAACCCCCAGGCTTCTCTGTAAGAGCTCTTTAACAAACAGGTTTCTCAGTCACACATCACCTTACAAACATCTCTGTCAGAGCTCATCTAACAACAAGCCTTCCACTGATACGATCTCCTAGAAAACAGTCTTCCCTTTAAGAGGTGACCTAAAAACCATGCTTCTCTGTCACATATAACCAGATAACCAGGCTTCTGTAAGAGCACCTAACCAACAGGCTTCTCCTTATTAGATCACCCAAAAACCAGCCTTCCCTGTATGAGGTCACGTAACAACCAGGATTCTCTGTACGCGCTCTGTATTAAACAGGTTTCTCTTTCAGACATCACCTGACAAGACTTCTCTGTGAGAAGTCATCTAACAAGAAGCCTTCCACTCATTACAGGTCACCTAACATTCAGTATTCCCTATAAGACGTGATTGAGCAACCATTCTTCTCTGTCAGAGACAACCTGATGAGCAGGCGTCTCTCTCAGATGTCACCTAACAATAGGTCTTCTCGGTCAGAGGTAACCTACCAGGCTTACCCTCATTATGGATCACATGACTACCAGGTTCCTCCTTACTGGAGATCACCTGACAACCACGCTTCTCTTTGTGAGGTCAGCAACCAACCAGTCTTCACTGTCAGAGATAATGTAACAACTTACCTTCTCTGTCAGAAGTCACCTCATCACCAGGCATCTCTTTTGGAGGTCACCTAAGCACCAGGCGTCTCTTTTGGATGTCACCTAACAACCAGTCTTCTCTTTATGAGGTCACATAACAATCAGGCTTCTCTGTAAGAGCTCTGTAACAAACAGGTTTCTCTGTCAGACATGACTTAACAAGAATTCTCTGTCAGACATCGTCTGACCACAAGCCTTCCACTCACTACAGATCACCCCACAATCAGTCTCCGATGGGAGACGTGACCTAAAAACCAAACTTCTCTCTCAGAGATAACCTGATAACCAGGCTTCTGTAAGAGCACGCCTAACCAAGGGGCTTCTCCTCATAAGATCACCCAACAACCAGTCTTCTCTTAAAGAGGTCACATAACAACAAGGCCTCTCTAGAGTCAAGCTTCACTGGAATGCTTCTTAGAGATAACCGAAGAACCAGGCTTCTCTTCACGAGGTCACCTAACAACCAGTCTTCACTGTCAGACATTACATAACAACCAACCTTATCCATCAGAAGTCACCTAAAAACCAGGCTTTTCTGTCAGAGCTCTCGTAACAAACAGGCTTCTCCTTCTTAGATCACCCAACAACCAGTTTCTCTTTATGAGGTCACATAATATCCAAGTGTTTCTCTAAGAGCTCACATAATAAACAGGCTTCTCCTTATTACAGATCACTTAACAGCAAGTTTTCTCTTTGTGAGGTCACCTACCAACAGTCTTCTCTGTCAGAACACTGCTAGGTAGACTTCTCTTTCCGAGGTCACTTAACAACCAGGCGGCTACTTTTTAGATCACCCAAAAAACAGTGTTCTCTCTATGAGTTCACCTACAAACCAGTCTTCTCTGACAGAGACAACCTTATAATCAAGATTCTATTTAAGAGCTGCCTTAACAAACAGCCTTCTCTGTCAGAGGTTGCCTCACAACCAGGCTTCTCCATCACATGTCACCTTAAAAACATGCTTCTCTGTCAGAGATCACCTAACAACCAAGCTTCTGTGTAAGTGGTCATGTAACAAACTGGTTTCTCTGTCAGACATCACCTAACAACAAGACTTCTCTGTCAGAAGACATCTAACAACAAGGCGTCCACTTATTACAGATCACGTAACAGTCAGCCTTCCCTTTAAGAGGTGACCAAACCACCATGCTTGTCTGTCAGAGAGAACCTGATAACCAGGCTTCTCTCAGAGCTCGCCTAACAAACAGGTATCTCCTTATTAGATCACCCAACAACCAGTCTTCCCTTTATGAGGTCACATAACAACTAGGCTTCTCTGTAACAAGGCTTCTCTGTATGCCTCATTAGAGGTCACCGAACAACCAGGCTTCTTTATGAGGTCACCTACCAACAAGTCTTCACTGTCACAGACTACATAACAATCAAGCTTCTCCATCAGTAGTGACCTAACAAACAGGCTTCTCTTCCAGAGGTCACGTAACAACCAGGCTTCTCTGTAAGAGCTCACCTGACAAACATGCTTCTCATTATTAGGTCACAAAACAACCATCCTTCCATTTATGAGGTCACATAACACCCAAGCTTCTCTGTGAGAGCTCTTTAACAAACAGGTTTCTCAGTCACACATCACCTTACAAACTTCTCTGTCAGAGCTCATCTAACAACAAGCCTTCCACTGATACGATCTCCTAGAAAACAGTCTTCCCTTTAAGAGGTGACCTAAAAACCATGCTTCTCTGTCACATATAACCAGATAACCAGGCTTCTGTAAGAGCACCTAACCAACAGGCTTCTCCTTATTAGATCACCCAAAAACCAGCCTTCCCTGTATGAGCTCACGTAACAACCAGGATTCTCTGTACGCGCTCTGTATTAAACAGGTTTCTCTTTCAGACATCACCTGACAAGACTTCTGTGTGAGAAGTCATCTAACAAGAAGCCTTCCACTCATTACAGGTCACCTAACATTCAGTATTCCCTATAAGACGTGATTGAGCAACCATTCTTCTCTGTCAGAGACAACCTGATGAGCAGGCGTCTCTCTCAGATGTCACCTAACAATAGGTCTTCTCGGTCAGAGGTAACCTACCAGGCTTACCCTCATTATGGATCACATGACTACCAGGTTCCTCCTTACTGGAGATCACCTGACAACCACGCTTCTCTTTGTGAGGTCAGCAACCAACCAGTCTTCACTGTCAGAGATAATGTAACAACTTACCTTCTCTGTCAGAAGTCACCTCATCACCAGGCATCTCTTTTGGAGGTCACCTAAGCACCAGGCGTCTCTTTTGGATGTCACCTAACAACCAGTCTTCTCTTTATGAGGTCACATAACAATCAGGCTTCTCTGTAAGAGCTCTGTAACAAACAGGTTTCTCTGTCAGACATGACTTAACAAGAATTCTCTGTCAGACATCGTCTGACCACAAGCCTTCCACTCACTACAGATCACCCCACAATCAGTCTCCGATGGGAGACGTGACCTAAAAACCAAACTTCTCTCTCAGAGATAACCTGATAACCAGGCTTCTGTAAGAGCACGCCTAACCAAGGGGCTTCTCCTCATAAGATCACCCAACAACCAGTCTTCTCTTAAAGAGGTCACATAACAACAAGGCCTCTCTAGAGTCAAGCTTCACTGGAATGCTTCTTAGAGATAACCGAAGAACCAGGCTTCTCTTCACGAGGTCACCTAACAACCAGTCTTCACTGTCAGACATTACATAACAACCAACCTTATCCATCAGAAGTCACCTAAAAACCAGGCTTTTCTGTCAGAGCTCTCGTAACAAACAGGCTTCTCCTTCTTAGATCACCCAACAACCAGTTTCTCTTTATGAGGTCACATAATATCCAAGTGTTTCTCTAAGAGCTCACATAATAAACAGGCTTCTCCTTATTACAGATCACTTAACAGCAAGTTTTCTCTTTGTGAGGTCACCTACCAACAGTCTTCTCTGTCAGAACACTGCTAGGTAGACTTCTCTTTCAGAGGTCACTTAACAACCAGGCGGCTACTTTTTAGATCACCCAAAAAACAGTGTTCTCTCTATGAGTTCACCTACAAACCAGTCTTCTCTGACAGAGACAACCTTATAATCAAGATTCTATTTAAGAGCTGCCTTAACAAACAGCCTTCTCTGTCAGAGGTTGCCTCACAACCAGGCTTCTCCATCACATGTCACCTTAAAAACATGCTTCTCTGTCAGAGATCACCTAACAACCAAGCTTCTGTGTAAGTGGTCATGTAACAAACTGGTTTCTCTGTCAGACATCACCTAACAACAAGACTTCTCTGTCAGAAGTCATCTAACAACAAGGCGTCCACTTATTACAGATCACGTAACAGTCAGCCTTCCCTTTAAGAGGTGACCAAACCACCATGCTTGTCTGTCAGAGAGAACCTGATAACCAGGCTTCTCTCAGAGCTCGCCTAACAAACAGGTATCTCCTTATTAGATCACCCAACAACCAGTCTTCCCTTTATGAGGTCACATAACAACTAGGCTTCTCTGTAACAAGGCTTCTCTGTATGCCTCATTAGAGGTCACCGAACAACCAGGCTTCTTTATGAGGTCACCTACCAACAAGTCTTCACTGTCAGAGACTACATAACAATCAAGCTTCTCCATCAGTAGTGACCTAACAAACAGGCTTCTCTTCCAGAGGTCACGTAACAACCAGGCTTCTCTGTAAGAGCTCACCTGACAAACATGCTTCTCATTATTAGGTCACAAAACAACCATCCTTCAATTTATGAGGTCACATAACACCCAAGCTTCTCTGTGAGAGCTCTATAACAAACAGGTTTTTCAGTCACACATCACCTTCCAAACTTCTCTGTCAGAGCTCATCTAACAACAAGCCTTCCACTGATACGATCTCCTAGAAAACAGTCTTCCCTTTAAGAGGTGACCTAAAAACCATGCTTCTCTGTCACATATAACCAGATAACCAGGCTTCTGTAAGAGCACCTAACCAACAGGCTTCTCCTTATTAGATCACCCAAAAACCAGCATTCCCTGTATGAGGTCACGTAACAACCAGGATTCTCTGTACGCGCTCTGTATTAAACAGGTTTCTCTTTCAGACATCACCTGACAAGACGTCTGTGTGAGAAGTCATCTAACAAGAAGCCTTCCACTCATTACAGGTCACCTAACATTCAGTATTCCCTATAAGACGTGATTGAGCAACCATTCTTCTCTGTCAGAGACAACCTGATGAGCAGGCGTCTCTCTCAGATGTCACCTAACAATAGGTCTTCTCGGTCAGAGGTAACCTACCAGGCTTACCCTCATTATAGATCACATGACTACCAGGTTCCTCCTTACTGGAGATCACCTGACAACCACGCTTCTCTTTGTGAGGTCAGCAACCAACCAGTCTTCACTGTCAGAGATAATGTAACAACTTACCTTCTCTGTCAGAAGTCACCTCATCACCAGGCATCTCTTTTGGAGGTCACCTAAGCACCAGGCGTCTCTTTTGGATGTCACCTAACAACCAGTCTTCTCTTTATGAGGTCACATAACAATCAGGCTTCTCTGTAAGAGCTCTGTAACAAACAGGTTTCTCTGTCAGACATGACCTAACAAGAATTCTCTGTCAGACATCGTCTGACCACAAGCCTTCCACTCACTACAGATCACCCAACAATCAGTCTCCGATTGTAGACGTGACCTAAAAACCAAACTTCTCTCTCAGAGATAACCTGATAACCAGGCTTCTGTAAGAGCACGCCTAACCAAGGGGCTTCTCCTCATAAGATCACCCAACAACCAGTCTTCTCTTAAAGAGGTCACATAACAACAAGGCCTCTCTAGAGTCAAGCTTCACTGGAATGCTTCTTAGAGATAACCGAAGAACCAGGCTTCTCTTCACGAGGTCACCTACCAACCAGTCTTCACTGTCAGACATTACATAACAACCAACCTTATCCATCAGAAGTCACCTAAAAACCAGGCTTTTCTGTCAGAGCTCTCGTAACAAACAGGCTTCTTCTTAGATCACCCAACAACCAGTTTCTCTTTATGAGGTCACATAATATCCAAGTGTTTCTCTAAGAGCTCACATAATAAACAGGCTTCTCCTTATTACAGATCACTTAACAGCAAGTTTTCTCTTTGTGAGGTCACCTACCAACAGTCTTCTCTGTCAGAACACTGCTAGGTAGACTTCTCTTTCCGAGGTCACTTAACAACCAGGCGGCTACTTTTTAGATCACCCAAAAAACAGTGTTCTCTCTATGAGTTCACCTACAAACCAGTCTTCTCTGACAGAGACAACCTTATAATCAAGATTCTATTTAAGAGCTGCCTTAACAAACAGCCTTCTCTGTCAGAGGTTGCCTCACAACCAGGCTTCTCCATCACATGTCACCTTAAAAACATGCTTCTCTGTCAGAGATCACCTAACAACCAAGCTTCTGTGTAAGTGGTCATGTAACAAACTGGTTTCTCTGTCAGACATCACCTAACAACAAGACTTCTCTGTCAGAAGACATCTAACAACAAGGCGTCCACTTATTACAGATCACGTAACAGTCAGCCTTCCCTTTAAGAGGTGACCAAACCACCATGCTTGTCTGTCAGAGAGAACCTGATAACCAGGCTTCTCTCAGAGCTCGCCTAACAAACAGGTATCTCCTTATTAGATCACCCAACAACCAGTCTTCCCTTTATGAGGTCACATAACAACTAGGCTTCTCTGTAACAAGGCTTCTCTGTATGCCTCATTAGAGGTCACCGAACAACCAGGCTTCTTTATGAGGTCACCTACCAACAAGTCTTCACTGTCAGAGACTACATAACAATCAAGCTTCTCCATCAGTAGTGACCTAACAAACAGGCTTCTCTTCCAGAGGTCACGTAACAACCAGGCTTCTCTGTAAGAGCTCACCTGACAAACATGCTTCTCATTATTAGGTCACAAAACAACCATCCTTCCATTTATGAGGTCACATAACACCCAAGCTTCTCTGTGAGAGCTCTTTAACAAACAGGTTTCTCAGTCACACATCACCTTACAAACTTCTCTGTCAGAGCTCATCTAACAACAAGCCTTCCACTGATACGATCTCCTAGAAAACAGTCTTCCCTTTAAGAGGTGACCTAAAAACCATGCTTCTCTGTCACATATAACCAGATAACCAGGCTTCTGTAAGAGCACCTAACCAACAGGCTTCTCCTTATTAGATCACCCAAAAACCAGCCTTCCCTGTATGAGCTCACGTAACAACCAGGATTCTCTGTACGCGCTCTGTATTAAACAGGTTTCTCTTTCAGACATCACCTGACAAGACTTCTGTGTGAGAAGTCATCTAACAAGAAGCCTTCCACTCATTACAGGTCACCTAACATTCAGTATTCCCTATAAGACGTGATTGAGCAACCATTCTTCTCTGTCAGAGACAACCTGATGAGCAGGCGTCTCTCTCAGATGTCACCTAACAATAGGTCTTCTCGGTCAGAGGTAACCTACCAGGCTTACCCTCATTATGGATCACATGACTACCAGGTTCCTCCTTACTGGAGATCACCTGACAACCACGCTTCTCTTTGTGAGGTCAGCAACCAACCAGTCTTCACTGTCAGAGATAATGTAACAACTTACCTTCTCTGTCAGAAGTCACCTCATCACCAGGCATCTCTTTTGGAGGTCACCTAAGCACCAGGCGTCTCTTTTGGATGTCACCTAACAACCAGTCTTCTCTTTATGAGGTCACATAACAATCAGGCTTCTCTGTAAGAGCTCTGTAACAAACAGGTTTCTCTGTCAGACATGACTTAACAAGAATTCTCTGTCAGACATCGTCTGACCACAAGCCTTCCACTCACTACAGATCACCCCACAATCAGTCTCCGATGGGAGACGTGACCTAAAAACCAAACTTCTCTCTCAGAGATAACCTGATAACCAGGCTTCTGTAAGAGCACGCCTAACCAAGGGGCTTCTCCTCATAAGATCACCCAACAACCAGTCTTCTCTTAAAGAGGTCACATAACAACAAGGCCTCTCTAGAGTCAAGCTTCACTGGAATGCTTCTTAGAGATAACCGAAGAACCAGGCTTCTCTTCACGAGGTCACCTAACAACCAGTCTTCACTGTCAGACATTACATAACAACCAACCTTATCCATCAGAAGTCACCTAAAAACCAGGCTTTTCTGTCAGAGCTCTCGTAACAAACAGGCTTCTCCTTCTTAGATCACCCAACAACCAGTTTCTCTTTATGAGGTCACATAATATCCAAGTGTTTCTCTAAGAGCTCACATAATAAACAGGCTTCTCCTTATTACAGATCACTTAACAGCAAGTTTTCTCTTTGTGAGGTCACCTACCAACAGTCTTCTCTGTCAGAACACTGCTAGGTAGACTTCTCTTTCCGAGGTCACTTAACAACCAGGCGGCTACTTTTTAGATCACCCAAAAAACAGTGTTCTCTCTATGAGTTCACCTACAAACCAGTCTTCTCTGACAGAGACAACCTTATAATCAAGATTCTATTTAAGAGCTGCCTTAACAAACAGCCTTCTCTGTCAGAGGTTGCCTCACAACCAGGCTTCTCCATCACATGTCACCTTAAAAACATGCTTCTCTGTCAGAGATCACCTAACAACCAAGCTTCTGTGTAAGTGGTCATGTAACAAACTGGTTTCTCTGTCAGACATCACCTAACAACAAGACTTCTCTGTCAGAAGACATCTAACAACAAGGCGTCCACTTATTACAGATCACGTAACAGTCAGCCTTCCCTTTAAGAGGTGACCAAACCACCATGCTTGTCTGTCAGAGAGAACCTGATAACCAGGCTTCTCTCAGAGCTCGCCTAACAAACAGGTATCTCCTTATTAGATCACCCAACAACCAGTCTTCCCTTTATGAGGTCACATAACAACTAGGCTTCTCTGTAACAAGGCTTCTCTGTATGCCTCATTAGAGGTCACCGAACAACCAGGCTTCTTTATGAGGTCACCTACCAACAAGTCTTCACTGTCAGAGACTACATAACAATCAAGCTTCTCCATCAGTAGTGACCTAACAAACAGGCTTCTCTTCCAGAGGTCACGTAACAACCAGGCTTCTCTGTAAGAGCTCACCTGACAAACATGCTTCTCATTATTAGGTCACAAAACAACCATCCTTCCATTTATGAGGTCACATAACACCCAAGCTTCTCTGTGAGAGCTCTTTAACAAACAGGTTTCTCAGTCACACATCACCTTACAAACTTCTCTGTCAGAGCTCATCTAACAACAAGCCTTCCACTGATACGATCTCCTAGAAAACAGTCTTCCCTTTAAGAGGTGACCAAACCACCATGCTTGTCTGTCAGAGAGAACCTGATAACCAGGCTTCTCTCAGAGCTCGCCTAACAAACAGGTATCTCCTTATTAGATCACCCAACAACCAGTCTTCCCTTTATGAGGTCACATAACAACTAGGCTTCTCTGTAACAAGGCTTCTCTGTATGCCTCATTAGAGGTCACCGAACAACCAGGCTTCTTTATGAGGTCACCTACCAACAAGTCTTCACTGTCAGAGACTACATAACAATCAAGCTTCTCCATCAGTAGTGACCTAACAAACAGGCTTCTCTTCCAGAGGTCACGTAACAACCAGGCTTCTCTGTAAGAGCTCACCTGACAAACATGCTTCTCATTATTAGGTCACAAAACAACCATCCTTCCATTTATGAGGTCACATAACACCCAAGCTTCTCTGTGAGAGCTCTTTAACAAACAGGTTTCTCAGTCACACATCACCTTACAAACTTCTCTGTCAGAGCTCATCTAACAACAAGCCTTCCACTGATACGATCTCCTAGAAAACAGTCTTCCCTTTAAGAGGTGACCTAAAAACCATGCTTCTCTGTCACATATAACCAGATAACCAGGCTTCTGTAAGAGCACCTAACCAACAGGCTTCTCCTTATTAGATCACCCAAAAACCAGCCTTCCCTGTATGAGCTCACGTAACAACCAGGATTCTCTGTACGCGCTCTGTATTAAACAGGTTTCTCTTTCAGACATCACCTGACAAGACTTCTGTGTGAGAAGTCATCTAACAAGAAGCCTTCCACTCATTACAGGTCACCTAACATTCAGTATTCCCTATAAGACGTGATTGAGCAACCATTCTTCTCTGTCAGAGACAACCTGATGAGCAGGCGTCTCTCTCAGATGTCACCTAACAATAGGTCTTCTCGGTCAGAGGTAACCTACCAGGCTTACCCTCATTATGGATCACATGACTACCAGGTTCCTCCTTACTGGAGATCACCTGACAACCACGCTTCTCTTTGTGAGGTCAGCAACCAACCAGTCTTCACTGTCAGAGATAATGTAACAACTTACCTTCTCTGTCAGAAGTCACCTCATCACCAGGCATCTCTTTTGGAGGTCACCTAAGCACCAGGCGTCTCTTTTGGATGTCACCTAACAACCAGTCTTCTCTTTATGAGGTCACATAACAATCAGGCTTCTCTGTAAGAGCTCTGTAACAAACAGGTTTCTCTGTCAGACATGACTTAACAAGAATTCTCTGTCAGACATCGTCTGACCACAAGCCTTCCACTCACTACAGATCACCCCACAATCAGTCTCCGATGGGAGACGTGACCTAAAAACCAAACTTCTCTCTCAGAGATAACCTGATAACCAGGCTTCTGTAAGAGCACGCCTAACCAAGGGGCTTCTCCTCATAAGATCACCCAACAACCAGTCTTCTCTTAAAGAGGTCACATAACAACAAGGCCTCTCTAGAGTCAAGCTTCACTGGAATGCTTCTTAGAGATAACCGAAGAACCAGGCTTCTCTTCACGAGGTCACCTAACAACCAGTCTTCACTGTCAGACATTACATAACAACCAACCTTATCCATCAGAAGTCACCTAAAAACCAGGCTTTTCTGTCAGAGCTCTCGTAACAAACAGGCTTCTCCTTCTTAGATCACCCAACAACCAGTTTCTCTTTATGAGGTCACATAATATCCAAGTGTTTCTCTAAGAGCTCACATAATAAACAGGCTTCTCCTTATTACAGATCACTTAACAGCAAGTTTTCTCTTTGTGAGGTCACCTACCAACAGTCTTCTCTGTCAGAACACTGCTAGGTAGACTTCTCTTTCCGAGGTCACTTAACAACCAGGCGGCTACTTTTTAGATCACCCAAAAAACAGTGTTCTCTCTATGAGTTCACCTACAAACCAGTCTTCTCTGACAGAGACAACCTTATAATCAAGATTCTATTTAAGAGCTGCCTTAACAAACAGCCTTCTCTGTCAGAGGTTGCCTCACAACCAGGCTTCTCCATCACATGTCACCTTAAAAACATGCTTCTCTGTCAGAGATCACCTAACAACCAAGCTTCTGTGTAAGTGGTCATGTAACAAACTGGTTTCTCTGTCAGACATCACCTAACAACAAGACTTCTCTGTCAGAAGACATCTAACAACAAGGCGTCCACTTATTACAGATCACGTAACAGTCAGCCTTCCCTTTAAGAGGTGACCAAACCACCATGCTTGTCTGTCAGAGAGAACCTGATAACCAGGCTTCTCTCAGAGCTCGCCTAACAAACAGGTATCTCCTTATTAGATCACCCAACAACCAGTCTTCCCTTTATGAGGTCACATAACAACTAGGCTTCTCTGTAACAAGGCTTCTCTGTATGCCTCATTAGAGGTCACCGAACAACCAGGCTTCTTTATGAGGTCACCTACCAACAAGTCTTCACTGTCAGAGACTACATAACAATCAAGCTTCTCCATCAGTAGTGACCTAACAAACAGGCTTCTCTTCCAGAGGTCACGTAACAACCAGGCTTCTCTGTAAGAGCTCACCTGACAAACATGCTTCTCATTATTAGGTCACAAAACAACCATCCTTCCATTTATGAGGTCACATAACACCCAAGCTTCTCTGTGAGAGCTCTTTAACAAACAGGTTTCTCAGTCACACATCACCTTACAAACTTCTCTGTCAGAGCTCATCTAACAACAAGCCTTCCACTGATACGATCTCCTAGAAAACAGTCTTCCCTTTAAGAGGTGACCTAAAAACCATGCTTCTCTGTCACATATAACCAGATAACCAGGCTTCTGTAAGAGCACCTAACCAACAGGCTTCTCCTTATTAGATCACCCAAAAACCAGCCTTCCCTGTATGAGCTCACGTAACAACCAGGATTCTCTGTACGCGCTCTGTATTAAACAGGTTTCTCTTTCAGACATCACCTGACAAGACTTCTGTGTGAGAAGTCATCTAACAAGAAGCCTTCCACTCATTACAGGTCACCTAACATTCAGTATTCCCTATAAGACGTGATTGAGCAACCATTCTTCTCTGTCAGAGACAACCTGATGAGCAGGCGTCTCTCTCAGATGTCACCTAACAATAGGTCTTCTCGGTCAGAGGTAACCTACCAGGCTTACCCTCATTATGGATCACATGACTACCAGGTTCCTCCTTACTGGAGATCACCTGACAACCACGCTTCTCTTTGTGAGGTCAGCAACCAACCAGTCTTCACTGTCAGAGATAATGTAACAACTTACCTTCTCTGTCAGAAGTCACCTCATCACCAGGCATCTCTTTTGGAGGTCACCTAAGCACCAGGCGTCTCTTTTGGATGTCACCTAACAACCAGTCTTCTCTTTATGAGGTCACATAACAATCAGGCTTCTCTGTAAGAGCTCTGTAACAAACAGGTTTCTCTGTCAGACATGACTTAACAAGAATTCTCTGTCAGACATCGTCTGACCACAAGCCTTCCACTCACTACAGATCACCCCACAATCAGTCTCCGATGGGAGACGTGACCTAAAAACCAAACTTCTCTCTCAGAGATAACCTGATAACCAGGCTTCTGTAAGAGCACGCCTAACCAAGGGGCTTCTCCTCATAAGATCACCCAACAACCAGTCTTCTCTTAAAGAGGTCACATAACAACAAGGCCTCTCTAGAGTCAAGCTTCACTGGAATGCTTCTTAGAGATAACCAAAGAACCAGGCTTCTCTTCACGAGGTCACCTAACAACCAGTCTTCACTGTCAGACATTACATAACAACCAACCTTATCCATCAGAAGTCACCTAAAAACCAGGCTTTTCTGTCAGAGCTCTCGTAACAAACAGGCTTCTCCTTCTTAGATCACCCAACAACCAGTTTCTCTTTATGAGGTCACATAATATCCAAGTGTTTCTCTAAGAGCTCACATAATAAACAGGCTTCTCCTTATTACAGATCACTTAACAGCAAGTTTTCTCTTTGTGAGGTCACCTACCAACAGTCTTCTCTGTCAGAACACTGCTAGGTAGACTTCTCTTTCCGAGGTCACTTAACAACCAGGCGGCTACTTTTTAGATCACCCAAAAAACAGTGTTCTCTCTATGAGTTCACCTACAAACCAGTCTTCTCTGACAGAGACAACCTTATAATCAAGATTCTATTTAAGAGCTGCCTTAACAAACAGCCTTCTCTGTCAGAGGTTGCCTCACAACCAGGCTTCTCCATCACATGTCACCTTAAAAACATGCTTCTCTGTCAGAGATCACCTAACAACCAAGCTTCTGTGTAAGTGGTCATGTAACAAACTGGTTTCTCTGTCAGACATCACCTAACAACAAGACTTCTCTGTCAGAAGTCATCTAACAACAAGGCGTCCACTTATTACAGATCACGTAACAGTCAGCCTTCCCTTTAAGAGGTGACCAAACCACCATGCTTGTCTGTCAGAGAGAACCTGATAACCAGGCTTCTCTCAGAGCTCGCCTAACAAACAGGTATCTCCTTATTAGATCACCCAACAACCAGTCTTCCCTTTATGAGGTCACATAACAACTAGGCTTCTCTGTAACAAGGCTTCTCTGTATGCCTCATTAGAGGTCACCGAACAACCAGGCTTCTTTATGAGGTCACCTACCAACAAGTCTTCACTGTCAGAGACTACATAACAATCAAGCTTCTCCATCAGTAGTGACCTAACAAACAGGCTTCTCTTCCAGAGGTCACGTAACAACCAGGCTTCTCTGTAAGAGCTCACCTGACAAACATGCTTCTCATTATTAGGTCACAAAACAACCATCCTTCCATTTATGAGGTCACATAACACCCAAGCTTCTCTGTGAGAGCTCTTTAACAAACAGGTTTCTCAGTCACACATCACCTTACAAACTTCTCTGTCAGAGCTCATCTAACAACAAGCCTTCCACTGATACGATCTCCTAGAAAACAGTCTTCCCTTTAAGAGGTGACCTAAAAACCATGCTTCTCTGTCACATATAACCAGATAACCAGGCTTCTGTAAGAGCACCTAACCAACAGGCTTCTCCTTATTAGATCACCCAAAAACCAGCCTTCCCTGTATGAGCTCACGTAACAACCAGGATTCTCTGTACGCGCTCTGTATTAAACAGGTTTCTCTTTCAGACATCACCTGACAAGACTTCTGTGTGAGAAGTCATCTAACAAGAAGCCTTCCACTCATTACAGGTCACCTAACATTCAGTATTCCCTATAAGACGTGATTGAGCAACCATTCTTCTCTGTCAGAGACAACCTGATGAGCAGGCGTCTCTCTCAGATGTCACCTAACAATAGGTCTTCTCGGTCAGAGGTAACCTACCAGGCTTACCCTCATTATGGATCACATGACTACCAGGTTCCTCCTTACTGGAGATCACCTGACAACCACGCTTCTCTTTGTGAGGTCAGCAACCAACCAGTCTTCACTGTCAGAGATAATGTAACAACTTACCTTCTCTGTCAGAAGTCACCTCATCACCAGGCATCTCTTTTGGAGGTCACCTAAGCACCAGGCGTCTCTTTTGGATGTCACCTAACAACCAGTCTTCTCTTTATGAGGTCACATAACAATCAGGCTTCTCTGTAAGAGCTCTGTAACAAACAGGTTTCTCTGTCAGACATCACTTAACAAGAATTCTCTGTCAGACATCGTCTGACCACAAGCCTTCCACTCACTACAGATCACCCCACAATCAGTCTCCGATGGGAGACGTGACCTAAAAACCAAACTTCTCTCTCAGAGATAACCTGATAACCAGGCTTCTGTAAGAGCACGCCTAACCAAGGGGCTTCTCCTCATAAGATCACCCAACAACCAGTCTTCTCTTAAAGAGGTCACATAACAACAAGGCCTCTCTAGAGTCAAGCTTCACTGGAATGCTTCTTAGAGATAACCGAAGAACCAGGCTTCTCTTCACGAGGTCACCTAACAACCAGTCTTCACTGTCAGACATTACATAACAACCAACCTTATCCATCAGAAGTCACCTAAAAACCAGGCTTTTCTGTCAGAGCTCTCGTAACAAACAGGCTTCTCCTTCTTAGATCACCCAACAACCAGTTTCTCTTTATGAGGTCACATAATATCCAAGTGTTTCTCTAAGAGCTCACATAATAAACAGGCTTCTCCTTATTACAGATCACTTAACAGCAAGTTTTCTCTTTGTGAGGTCACCTACCAACAGTCTTCTCTGTCAGAACACTGCTAGGTAGACTTCTCTTTCCGAGGTCACTTAACAACCAGGCGGCTACTTTTTAGATCACCCAAAAAACAGTGTTCTCTCTATGAGTTCACCTACAAACCAGTCTTCTCTGACAGAGACAACCTTATAATCAAGATTCTATTTAAGAGCTGCCTTAACAAACAGCCTTCTCTGTCAGAGGTTGCCTCACAACCAGGCTTCTCCATCACATGTCACCTTAAAAACATGCTTCTCTGTCAGAGATCACCTAACAACCAAGCTTCTGTGTAAGTGGTCATGTAACAAACTGGTTTCTCTGTCAGACATCACCTAACAACAAGACTTCTCTGTCAGAAGACATCTAACAACAAGGCGTCCACTTATTACAGATCACGTAACAGTCAGCCTTCCCTTTAAGAGGTGACCAAACCACCATGCTTGTCTGTCAGAGAGAACCTGATAACCAGGCTTCTCTCAGAGCTCGCCTAACAAACAGGTATCTCCTTATTAGATCACCCAACAACCAGTCTTCCCTTTATGAGGTCACATAACAACTAGGCTTCTCTGTAACAAGGCTTCTCTGTATGCCTCATTAGAGGTCACCGAACAACCAGGCTTCTTTATGAGGTCACCTACCAACAAGTCTTCACTGTCAGAGACTACATAACAATCAAGCTTCTCCATCAGTAGTGACCTAACAAACAGGCTTCTCTTCCAGAGGTCACGTAACAACCAGGCTTCTCTGTAAGAGCTCACCTGACAAACATGCTTCTCATTATTAGGTCACAAAACAACCATCCTTCCATTTATGAGGTCACATAACACCCAAGCTTCTCTGTGAGAGCTCTTTAACAAACAGGTTTCTCAGTCACACATCACCTTACAAACTTCTCTGTCAGAGCTCATCTAACAACAAGCCTTCCACTGATACGATCTCCTAGAAAACAGTCTTCCCTTTAAGAGGTGACCTAAAAACCATGCTTCTCTGTCACATATAACCAGATAACCAGGCTTCTGTAAGAGCACCTAACCAACAGGCTTCTCCTTATTAGATCACCCAAAAACCAGCCTTCCCTGTATGAGCTCACGTAACAACCAGGATTCTCTGTACGCGCTCTGTATTAAACAGGTTTCTCTTTCAGACATCACCTGACAAGACTTCTGTGTGAGAAGTCATCTAACAAGAAGCCTTCCACTCATTACAGGTCACCTAACATTCAGTATTCCCTATAAGACGTGATTGAGCAACCATTCTTCTCTGTCAGAGACAACCTGATGAGCAGGCGTCTCTCTCAGATGTCACCTAACAATAGGTCTTCTCGGTCAGAGGTAACCTACCAGGCTTACCCTCATTATGGATCACATGACTACCAGGTTCCTCCTTACTGGAGATCACCTGACAACCACGCTTCTCTTTGTGAGGTCAGCAACCAACCAGTCTTCACTGTCAGAGATAATGTAACAACTTACCTTCTCTGTCAGAAGTCACCTCATCACCAGGCATCTCTTTTGGAGGTCACCTAAGCACCAGGCGTCTCTTTTGGATGTCACCTAACAACCAGTCTTCTCTTTATGAGGTCACATAACAATCAGGCTTCTCTGTAAGAGCTCTGTAACAAACAGGTTTCTCTGTCAGACATGACTTAACAAGAATTCTCTGTCAGACATCGTCTGACCACAAGCCTTCCAGTGACTACAGATCACCCAACAATAAGTCTCCGATGGGAGACGTGACCTAAAAACCAAACTTCTCTCTCAGAGATAACCTGATAACCAGGCTTCTGTAAGAGCACGCCTAACCAAGGGGCTTCT
The DNA here is from genome assembly GCF_030020395.1 of Manis pentadactyla. Classification (NCBI taxonomy): domain Eukaryota; kingdom Metazoa; phylum Chordata; class Mammalia; order Pholidota; family Manidae; genus Manis; species Manis pentadactyla. The sequence goes on along the minus strand of NC_080022.1, from coordinate 103,882,099 downwards.
CCTCATAAGATCACCCAACAACCAGTCTTCTCTTAAAGAGGTCACATAACAACAAGGCCTCTCTAGAGTCAAGCTTCACTGGAATGCTTCTTAGAGATAACCGAAGAACCAGGCTTCTCTTCACGAGGTCACCTAACAACCAGTCTTCACTGTCAGACATTACATAACAACCAACCTTATCCATCAGAAGTCACCTAAAAACCAGGCTTTTCTGTCAGAGCTCTCGTAACAAACAGGCTTCTCCTTCTTAGATCACCCAACAACCAGTTTCTCTTTATGAGGTCACATAATATCCAAGTGTTTCTCTAAGAGCTCACATAATAAACAGGCTTCTCCTTATTACAGATCACTTAACAGCAAGTTTTCTCTTTGTGAGGTCACCTACCAACAGTCTTCTCTGTCAGAACACTGCTAGGTAGACTTCTCTTTCAGAGGTCACTTAACAACCAGGCGGCTACTTTTTAGATCACCCAAAAAACAGTGTTCTCTCTATGAGTTCACCTACAAACCAGTCTTCTCTGACAGAGACAACCTTATAATCAAGATTCTATTTAAGAGCTGCCTTAACAAACAGCCTTCTCTGTCAGAGGTTGCCTCACAACCAGGCTTCTCCATCACATGTCACCTTAAAAACATGCTTCTCTGTCAGAGATCACCTAACAACCAAGCTTCTGTGTAAGTGGTCATGTAACAAACTGGTTTCTCTGTCAGACATCACCTAACAACAAGACTTCTCTGTCAGAAGTCATCTAACAACAAGGCGTCCACTTATTACAGATCACGTAACAGTCAGCCTTCCCTTTAAGAGGTGACCAAACCACCATGCTTGTCTGTCAGAGAGAACCTGATAACCAGGCTTCTCTCAGAGCTCGCCTAACAAACAGGTATCTCCTTATTAGATCACCCAACAACCAGTCTTCCCTTTATGAGGTCACATAACAACTAGGCTTCTCTGTAACAAGGCTTCTCTGTATGCCTCATTAGAGGTCACCGAACAACCAGGCTTCTTTATGAGGTCACCTACCAACAAGTCTTCACTGTCAGAGACTACATAACAATCAAGCTTCTCCATCAGTAGTGACCTAACAAACAGGCTTCTCTTCCAGAGGTCACGTAACAACCAGGCTTCTCTGTAAGAGCTCACCTGACAAACATGCTTCTCATTATTAGGTCACAAAACAACCATCCTTCAATTTATGAGGTCACATAACACCCAAGCTTCTCTGTGAGAGCTCTATAACAAACAGGTTTTTCAGTCACACATCACCTTCCAAACTTCTCTGTCAGAGCTCATCTAACAACAAGCCTTCCACTGATACGATCTCCTAGAAAACAGTCTTCCCTTTAAGAGGTGACCTAAAAACCATGCTTCTCTGTCACATATAACCAGATAACCAGGCTTCTGTAAGAGCACCTAACCAACAGGCTTCTCCTTATTAGATCACCCAAAAACCAGCCTTCCCTGTATGAGGTCACGTAACAACCAGGATTCTCTGTACGCGCTCTGTATTAAACAGGTTTCTCTTTCAGACATCACCTGACAAGACGTCTGTGTGAGAAGTCATCTAACAAGAAGCCTTCCACTCATTACAGGTCACCTAACATTCAGTATTCCCTATAAGACGTGATTGAGCAACCATTCTTCTCTGTCAGAGACAACCTGATGAGCAGGCGTCTCTCTCAGATGTCACCTAACAATAGGTCTTCTCGGTCAGAGGTAACCTACCAGGCTTACCCTCATTATGGATCACATGACTACCAGGTTCCTCCTTACTGGAGATCACCTGACAACCACGCTTCTCTTTGTGAGGTCAGCAACCAACCAGTCTTCACTGTCAGAGATAATGTAACAACTTACCTTCTCTGTCAGAAGTCACCTCATCACCAGGCATCTCTTTTGGAGGTCACCTAAGCACCAGGCGTCTCTTTTGGATGTCACCTAACAACCAGTCTTCTCTTTATGAGGTCACATAACAATCAGGCTTCTCTGTAAGAGCTCTGTAACAAACAGGTTTCTCTGTCAGACATGACTTAACAAGAATTCTCTGTCAGACATCGTCTGACCACAAGCCTTCCACTCACTACAGATCACCCCACAATCAGTCTCCGATGGGAGACGTGACCTAAAAACCAAACTTCTCTCTCAGAGATAACCTGATAACCAGGCTTCTGTAAGAGCACGCCTAACCAAGGGGCTTCTCCTCATAAGATCACCCAACAACCAGTCTTCTCTTAAAGAGGTCACATAACAACAAGGCCTCTCTAGAGTCAAGCTTCACTGGAATGCTTCTTAGAGATAACCAAAGAACCAGGCTTCTCTTCACGAGGTCACCTAACAACCAGTCTTCACTGTCAGACATTACATAACAACCAACCTTATCCATCAGAAGTCACCTAAAAACCAGGCTTTTCTGTCAGAGCTCTCGTAACAAACAGGCTTCTCCTTCTTAGATCACCCAACAACCAGTTTCTCTTTATGAGGTCACATAATATCCAAGTGTTTCTCTAAGAGCTCACATAATAAACAGGCTTCTCCTTATTACAGATCACTTAACAGCAAGTTTTCTCTTTGTGAGGTCACCTACCAACAGTCTTCTCTGTCAGAACACTGCTAGGTAGACTTCTCTTTCAGAGGTCACTTAACAACCAGGCGGCTACTTTTTAGATCACCCAAAAAACAGTGTTCTCTCTATGAGTTCACCTACAAACCAGTCTTCTCTGACAGAGACAACCTTATAATCAAGATTCTATTTAAGAGCTGCCTTAACAAACAGCCTTCTCTGTCAGAGGTTGCCTCACAACCAGGCTTCTCCATCACATGTCACCTTAAAAACATGCTTCTCTGTCAGAGATCACCTAACAACCAAGCTTCTGTGTAAGTGGTCATGTAACAAACTGGTTTCTCTGTCAGACATCACCTAACAACAAGACTTCTCTGTCAGAAGTCATCTAACAACAAGGCGTCCACTTATTACAGATCACGTAACAGTCAGCCTTCCCTTTAAGAGGTGACCAAACCACCATGCTTGTCTGTCAGAGAGAACCTGATAACCAGGCTTCTCTCAGAGCTCGCCTAACAAACAGGTATCTCCTTATTAGATCACCCAACAACCAGTCTTCCCTTTATGAGGTCACATAACAACTAGGCTTCTCTGTAACAAGGCTTCTCTGTATGCCTCATTAGAGGTCACCGAACAACCAGGCTTCTTTATGAGGTCACCTACCAACAAGTCTTCACTGTCAGAGACTACATAACAATCAAGCTTCTCCATCAGTAGTGACCTAACAAACAGGCTTCTCTTCCAGAGGTCACGTAACAACCAGGCTTCTCTGTAAGAGCTCACCTGACAAACATGCTTCTCATTATTAGGTCACAAAACAACCATCCTTCCATTTATGTGGTCACATAACACCCAGGCTTCTCTGTAAGAGCTCTTTAACAAACAGGTTTCTCAGTCACACATCACCTTACAAACTTCTCTGTCAGAGCTCATCTAACAACAAGCCTTCCACTGATACGATCTCCTAGAAAACAGTCTTCCCTTTAAGAGGTGACCTAAAAACCATGCTTCTCTGTCACATATAACCAGATAACCAGGCTTCTGTAAGAGCACCTAACCAACAGGCTTCTCCTTATTAGATCACCCAAAAACCAGCCTTCCCTGTATGAGCTCACGTAACAACCAGGATTCTCTGTACGCGCTCTGTATTAAACAGGTTTCTCTTTCAGACATCACCTGACAAGACTTCTGTGTGAGAAGTCATCTAACAAGAAGCCTTCCACTCATTACAGGTCACCTAACATTCAGTATTCCCTATAAGACGTGATTGAGCAACCATTCTTCTCTGTCAGAGACAACCTGATGAGCAGGCGTCTCTCTCAGATGTCACCTAACAATAGGTCTTCTCGGTCAGAGGTAACCTACCAGGCTTACCCTCATTATGGATCACATGACTACCAGGTTCCTCCTTACTGGAGATCACCTGACAACCACGCTTCTCTTTGTGAGGTCAGCAACCAACCAGTCTTCACTGTCAGAGATAATGTAACAACTTACCTTCTCTGTCAGAAGTCACCTCATCACCAGGCATCTCTTTTGGAGGTCACCTAAGCACCAGGCGTCTCTTTTGGATGTCACCTAACAACCAGTCTTCTCTTTATGAGGTCACATAACAATCAGGCTTCTCTGTAAGAGCTCTGTAACAAACAGGTTTCTCTGTCAGACATGACTTAACAAGAATTCTCTGTCAGACATCGTCTGACCACAAGCCTTCCAGTGACTACAGATCACCCAACAATAAGTCTCCGATGGGAGACGTGACCTAAAAACCAAACTTCTCTCTCAGAGATAACCTGATAACCAGGCTTCTGTAAGAGCACGCCTAACCAAGGGGCTTCTCCTCATAAGATCACCCAACAACCAGTCTACTCTTAAAGAAGTCACATAACAACAAGGCCTCTCTAGAGTCAAGCTTCACTGGAATGCTTCTTAGAGATAACCAAAGAACCAGGCTTCTCTTCACGAGGTCACCTACCAACCAGTCTTCACTGTCAGACATTACATAACAACCAACCTTATCCATCAGAAGTCACCTAAAAACCAGGCTTTTCTGTCAGAGCTCTCGTAACAAACAGGCTTCTCCTTCTTAGATCACCCAACAACCAGTTTCTCTTTATGAGGTCACATAATATCCAAGTGTTTCTCTAAGAGCTCACATAATAAACAGGCTTCTCCTTATTACAGATCACTTAACAGCAAGTTTTCTCTTTGTGAGGTCACCTACCAACAGTCTTCTCTGTCAGAACACTGCTAGGTAGACTTCTCTTTCCGAGGTCACTTAACAACCAGGCGGCTACTTTTTAGATCACCCAAAAAACAGTGTTCTCTCTATGAGTTCACCTACAAACCAGTCTTCTCTGACAGAGACAACCTTATAATCAAGATTCTATTTAAGAGCTGCCTTAACAAACAGCCTTCTCTGTCAGAGGTTGCCTCACAACCAGGCTTCTCCATCACATGTCACCTTAAAAACATGCTTCTCTGTCAGAGATCACCTAACAACCAAGCTTCTGTGTAAGTGGTCATGTAACAAACTGGTTTCTCTGTCAGACATCACCTAACAACAAGACTTCTCTGTCAGAAGTCATCTAACAACAAGGCGTCCACTTATTACAGATCACGTAACAGTCAGCCTTCCCTTTAAGAGGTGACCAAACCACCATGCTTGTCTGTCAGAGAGAACCTGATAACCAGGCTTCTCTCAGAGCTCGCCTAACAAACAGGTATCTCCTTATTAGATCACCCAACAACCAGTCTTCCCTTTATGAGGTCACATAACAACTAGGCTTCTCTGTAACAAGGCTTCTCTGTATGCCTCATTAGAGGTCACCGAACAACCAGGCTTCTTTATGAGGTCACCTACCAACAAGTCTTCACTGTCAGAGACTACATAACAATCAAGCTTCTCCATCAGTAGTGACCTAACAAACAGGCTTCTCTTCCAGAGGTCACGTAACAACCAGGCTTCTCTGTAAGAGCTCACCTGACAAACATTCTTCTCATTATTAGGTCACTAAACAACCATCCTTCCATTTATGAGGTCACATAACACCCAGGCTTCTCTGTAAGAGCTCTTTAACAAACAGGTTTCTCAGTCACACATCACCTTACAAACTTCTCTGTCAGAGCTCATCTAACAACAAGCCTTCCACTGATACGATCTCCTAGAAAACAGTCTTCCCTTTAAGAGGTGACCTAAAAACCATGCTTCTCTGTCACATATAACCAGATAACCAGGCTTCTGTAAGAGCACCTAACCAACAGGCTTCTCCTTATTAGATCACCCAAAAACCAGCCTTCCCTGTATGAGGTCACGTAACAACCAGGATTCTCTGTACGCGCTCTGTATTAAACAGGTTTCTCTTTCAGACATCACCTGACAAGACTTCTGTGTGAGAAGTCATCTAACAAGAAGCCTTCCACTCATTACAGGTCACCTAACATTCAGTATTCCCTATAAGACGTGATTGAGCAACCATTCTTCTCTGTCAGAGACAACCTGATGAGCAGGCGTCTCTCTCAGATGTCACCTAACAATAGGTCTTCTCGGTCAGAGGTAACCTACCAGGCTTACCCTCATTATGGATCACATGACTACCAGGTTCCTCCTTACTGGAGATCACCTGACAACCACGCTTCTCTTTGTGAGGTCAGCAACCAACCAGTCTTCACTGTCAGAGATAATGTAACAACTTACCTTCTCTGTCAGAAGTCACCTCATCACCAGGCATCTCTTTTGGAGGTCACCTAAGCACCAGGCGTCTCTTTTGGATGTCACCTAACAACCAGTCTTCTCTTTATGAGGTCACATAACAATCAGGCTTCTCTGTAAGAGCTCTGTAACAAACAGGTTTCTCTGTCAGACATGACTTAACAAGAATTCTCTGTCAGACATCGTCTGACCACAAGCCTTCCACTCACTACAGATCACCCCACAATCAGTCTCCGATGGGAGACGTGACCTAAAAACCAAACTTCTCTCTCAGAGATAACCTGATAACCAGGCTTCTGTAAGAGCACGCCTAACCAAGGGGCTTCTCCTCATAAGATCACCCAACAACCAGTCTTCTCTTAAAGAGGTCACATAACAACAAGGCCTCTCTAGAGTCAAGCTTCACTGGAATGCTTCTTAGAGATAACCAAAGAACCAGGCTTCTCTTCACGAGGTCACCTAACAACCAGTCTTCACTGTCAGACATTACATAACAACCAACCTTATCCATCAGAAGTCACCTAAAAACCAGGCTTTTCTGTCAGAGCTCTCGTAACAAACAGGCTTCTCCTTCTTAGATCACCCAACAACCAGTTTCTCTTTATGAGGTCACATAATATCCAAGTGTTTCTCTAAGAGCTCACATAATAAACAGGCTTCTCCTTATTACAGATCACTTAACAGCAAGTTTTCTCTTTGTGAGGTCACCTACCAACAGTCTTCTCTGTCAGAACACTGCTAGGTAGACTTCTCTTTCAGAGGTCACTTAACAACCAGGCGGCTACTTTTTAGATCACCCAAAAAACAGTGTTCTCTCTATGAGTTCACCTACAAACCAGTCTTCTCTGACAGAGACAACCTTATAATCAAGATTCTATTTAAGAGCTGCCTTAACAAACAGCCTTCTCTGTCAGAGGTTGCCTCACAACCAGGCTTCTCCATCACATGTCACCTTAAAAACATGCTTCTCTGTCAGAGATCACCTAACAACCAAGCTTCTGTGTAAGTGGTCATGTAACAAACTGGTTTCTCTGTCAGACATCACCTAACAACAAGACTTCTCTGTCAGAAGTCATCTAACAACAAGGCGTCCACTTATTACAGATCACGTAACAGTCAGCCTTCCCTTTAAGAGGTGACCAAACCACCATGCTTGTCTGTCAGAGAGAACCTGATAACCAGGCTTCTCTCAGAGCTCGCCTAACAAACAGGTATCTCCTTATTAGATCACCCAACAACCAGTCTTCCCTTTATGAGGTCACATAACAACTAGGCTTCTCTGTAACAAGGCTTCTCTGTATGCCTCATTAGAGGTCACCGAACAACCAGGCTTCTTTATGAGGTCACCTACCAACAAGTCTTCACTGTCAGAGACTACATAACAATCAAGCTTCTCCATCAGTAGTGACCTAACAAACAGGCTTCTCTTCCAGAGGTCACGTAACAACCAGGCTTCTCTGTAAGAGCTCACCTGACAAACATGCTTCTCATTATTAGGTCACAAAACAACCATCCTTCCATTTATGTGGTCACATAACACCCAGGCTTCTCTGTAAGAGCTCTTTAACAAACAGGTTTCTCAGTCACACATCACCTTACAAACTTCTCTGTCAGAGCTCATCTAACAACAAGCCTTCCACTGATACGATCTCCTAGAAAACAGTCTTCCCTTTAAGAGGTGACCTAAAAACCATGCTTCTCTGTCACATATAACCAGATAACCAGGCTTCTGTAAGAGCACCTAACCAACAGGCTTCTCCTTATTAGATCACCCAAAAACCAGCCTTCCCTGTATGAGCTCACGTAACAACCAGGATTCTCTGTACGCGCTCTGTATTAAACAGGTTTCTCTTTCAGACATCACCTGACAAGACTTCTGTGTGAGAAGTCATCTAACAAGAAGCCTTCCACTCATTACAGGTCACCTAACATTCAGTATTCCCTATAAGACGTGATTGAGCAACCATTCTTCTCTGTCAGAGACAACCTGATGAGCAGGCGTCTCTCTCAGATGTCACCTAACAATAGGTCTTCTCGGTCAGAGGTAACCTACCAGGCTTACCCTCATTATGGATCACATGACTACCAGGTTCCTCCTTACTGGAGATCACCTGACAACCACGCTTCTCTTTGTGAGGTCAGCAACCAACCAGTCTTCACTGTCAGAGATAATGTAACAACTTACCTTCTCTGTCAGAAGTCACCTCATCACCAGGCATCTCTTTTGGAGGTCACCTAAGCACCAGGCGTCTCTTTTGGATGTCACCTAACAACCAGTCTTCTCTTTATGAGGTCACATAACAATCAGGCTTCTCTGTAAGAGCTCTGTAACAAACAGGTTTCTCTGTCAGACATGACTTAACAAGAATTCTCTGTCAGACATCGTCTGACCACAAGCCTTCCAGTGACTACAGATCACCCAACAATAAGTCTCCGATGGGAGACGTGACCTAAAAACCAAACTTCTCTCTCAGAGATAACCTGATAACCAGGCTTCTGTAAGAGCACGCCTAACCAAGGGGCTTCTCCTCATAAGATCACCCAACAACCAGTCTACTCTTAAAGAAGTCACATAACAACAAGGCCTCTCTAGAGTCAAGCTTCACTGGAATGCTTCTTAGAGATAACCAAAGAACCAGGCTTCTCTTCACGAGGTCACCTACCAACCAGTCTTCACTGTCAGACATTACATAACAACCAACCTTATCCATCAGAAGTCACCTAAAAACCAGGCTTTTCTGTCAGAGCTCTCGTAACAAACAGGCTTCTCCTTCTTAGATCACCCAACAACCAGTTTCTCTTTATGAGGTCACATAATATCCAAGTGTTTCTCTAAGAGCTCACATAATAAACAGGCTTCTCCTTATTACAGATCACTTAACAGCAAGTTTTCTCTTTGTGAGGTCACCTACCAACAGTCTTCTCTGTCAGAACACTGCTAGGTAGACTTCTCTTTCCGAGGTCACTTAACAACCAGGCGGCTACTTTTTAGATCACCCAAAAAACAGTGTTCTCTCTATGAGTTCACCTACAAACCAGTCTTCTCTGACAGAGACAACCTTATAATCAAGATTCTATTTAAGAGCTGCCTTAACAAACAGCCTTCTCTGTCAGAGGTTGCCTCACAAGCAGGCTTCTCCATCACATGTCACCTTAAAAACATGCTTCTCTGTCAGAGATCACCTAACAACCAAGCTTCTGTGTAAGTGGTCATGTAACAAACTGGTTTCTCTGTCAGACATCACCTAACAACAAGACTTCTCTGTCAGAAGTCATCTAACAACAAGGCGTCCACTTATTACAGATCACGTAACAGTCAGCCTTCCCTTTAAGAGGTGACCAAACCACCATGCTTGTCTGTCAGAGAGAACCTGATAACCAGGCTTCTCTCAGAGCTCGCCTAACAAACAGGTATCTCCTTATTAGATCACCCAACAACCAGTCTTCCCTTTATGAGGTCACATAACAACTAGGCTTCTCTGTAACAAGGCTTCTCTGTATGCCTCATTAGAGGTCACCGAACAACCAGGCTTCTTTATGAGGTCACCTACCAACAAGTCTTCACTGTCAGAGACTACATAACAATCAAGCTTCTCCATCAGTAGTGACCTAACAAACAGGCTTCTCTTCCAGAGGTCACGTAACAACCAGGCTTCTCTGTAAGAGCTCACCTGACAAACATGCTTCTCATTATTAGGTCACAAAACAACCATCCTTCCATTTATGAGGTCACATAACACCTAAGCTTCTCTGTGAGAGCTCTATAACAAACAGGTTTCTCAGTCACACATCACCTTACAAACTTCTCTGTCAGAGCTCATCTAACAACAAGCCTTCCACTGATACGATCTCCTAGAAAACAGTCTTCCCTTTAAGAGGTGACCTAAAAACCATGCTTCTCTGTCACATATAACCAGATAACCAGGCTTCTGTAAGAGCACCTAACCAACAGGCTTCTCCTTATTAGATCACCCAAAAACCAGCCTTCCCTGTATGAGGTCACGAAACAACCAGGATTCTCTGTACGCGCTCTGTATTAAACAGGTTTCTCTTTCAGACATCACCTGACAAGACTTCTCTGTGAGAAGTCATCTAACAAGAAGCCTTCCACTCATTACAGGTCACCTAACATTCAGTATTCCCTATAAGACGTGATTGAGCAACCATTCTTCTCTGTCAGAGACAACCTGATGAGCAGGCGTCTCTCTCAGATGTCACCTAACAATAGGTCTTCTCGGTCAGAGGTAACCTACCAGGCTTACCCTCATTATGGATCACATGACTACCAGGTTCCTCCTTACTGGAGATCACCTGACAACCACGCTTCTCTTTGTGAGGTCAGCAACCAACCAGTCTTCACTGTCAGAGATAATGTAACAACTTACCTTCTCTGTCAGAAGTCACCTCATCACCAGGCATCTCTTTTGGAGGTCACCTAAGCACCAGGCGTCTCTTTTGGATGTCACCTAACAACCAGTCTTCTCTTTATGAGGTCACATAACAATCAGGCTTCTCTGTAAGAGCTCTGTAACAAACAGGTTTCTCTGTCAGACATGACTTAACAAGAATTCTCTGTCAGACATCGTCTGACCACAAGCCTTCCAGTGACTACAGATCACCCAACAATAAGTCTCCGATGGGAGACGTGACCTAAAAACCAAACTTCTCTCTCAGAGATAACCTGATAACCAGGCTTCTGTAAGAGCACGCCTAACCAAGGGGCTTCTCCTCATAAGATCACCCAACAACCAGTCTTCTCTTAAAGAGGTCACATAACAACAAGGCCTCTCTAGAGTCAAGCTTCACTGGAATGCTTCTTAGAGATAACCGAAGAACCAGGCTTCTCTTCACGAGGTCACCTACCAACCAGTCTTCACTGTCAGACATTACATAACAACCAACCTTATCCATCAGAAGTCACCTAAAAACCAGGCTTTTCTGTCAGAGCTCTCGTAACAGACAGGCTTCTCCTTCTTAGATCACCCAACAACCAGTTTCTCTTTATGAGGTCACATAATATCCAAGTGTTTCTCTAAGAGCTCACATAATAAACAGGCTTCTCCTTATTACAGATCACTTAACAGCAAGTTTTCTCTTTGTGAGGTCACCTACCAACAGTCTTCTCTGTCAGAACACTGCTAGGTAGACTTCTCTTTCAGAGGTCACTTAACCAGGCGGCTACTTTTTAGATCACCCGAAAAACAGTGTTCTCTCTATGAGTTCACCTACAAACCAGTCTTCTCTGACAGAGACAACCTTATAATCAAGATTCTATTTAAGAGCTGCCTTAACAAACAGCCTTCTCTGTCAGAGGTTGCCTCACAACCAGGCTTCTCCATCACATGTCACCTTAAAAACATGCTTCTCTGTCAGAGATCACCTAACAACCAAGCTTCTGTGTAAGTGGTCATGTAACAAACTGGTTTCTCTGTCAGACATCACCTAACAACAAGACTTCTCTGTCAGAAGTCATCTAACAACAAGGCGTCCACTTATTACAGATCACGTAACAGTCAGCCTTCCCTTTAAGAGGTGACCAAACCACCATGCTTGTCTGTCAGAGAGAACCTGATAACCAGGCTTCTCTCAGAGCTCGCCTAACAAACAGGTATCTCCTTATTAGATCACCCAACAACCAGTCTTCCCTTTATGAGGTCACATAACAACTAGGCTTCTCTGTAACAAGGCTTCTCTGTATGCCTCATTAGAGGTCACCGAACAACCAGGCTTCTTTATGAGGTCACCTACCAACAAGTCTTCACTGTCAGAGACTACATAACAATCAAGCTTCTCCATCAGTAGTGACCTAACAAACAGGCTTCTCTTCCAGAGGTCACGTAACAACCAGGCTTCTCTGTAAGAGCTCACCTGACAAACATGCTTCTCATTATTAGGTCACAAAACAACCATCCTTCCATTTAGGAGGTCACATAACACCCAGGCTTCTCTGTAAGAGCTCTTTAACAAACAGGTTTCTCAGTCACACATCACCTTACAAACTTCTCTGTCAGAGCTCATCTAACAACAAGCCTTCCACTGATACGATCTCCTAGAAAACAGTCTTCCCTTTAAGAGGTGACCTAAAAACCATGCTTCTCTGTCACATATAACCAGATAACCAGGCTTCTGTAAGAGCACCTAACCAACAGGCTTCTCCTTATTAGATCACCCAAAAACCAGCCTTCCCTGTATGAGGTCACGTAACAACCAGGATTCTCTGTACGCGCTCTGTATTAAACAGGTTTCTCTTTCAGACATCACCTGACAAGACTTCTGTGTGAGAAGTCATCTAACAAGAAGCCTTCCACTCATTACAGGTCACCTAACATTCAGTATTCCCTATAAGACGTGATTGAGCAACCATTCTTCTCTGTCAGAGACAACCTGATGAGCAGGCGTCTCTCTCAGATGTCACCTAACAATAGGTCTTCTCGGTCAGAGGTAACCTACCAGGCTTACCCTCATTATGGATCACATGACTACCAGGTTCCTCCTTACTGGAGATCACCTGACAACCACGCTTCTCTTTGTGAGGTCAGCAACCAACCAGTCTTCACTGTCAGAGATAATGTAACAACTTACCTTCTCTGTCAGAAGTCACCTCATCACCAGGCATCTCTTTTGGAGGTCACCTAAGCACCAGGCGTCTCTTTTGGATGTCACCTAACAACCAGTCTTCTCTTTATGAGGTCACATAACAATCAGGCTTCTCTGTAAGAGCTCTGTAACAAACAGGTTTCTCTGTCAGACATGACTTAACAAGAATTCTCTGTCAGACATCGTCTGACCACAAGCCTTCCACTCACTACAGATCACCCCACAATCAGTCTCCGATGGGAGACGTGACCTAAAAACCAAACTTCTCTCTCAGAGATAACCTGATAACCAGGCTTCTGTAAGAGCACGCCTAACCAAGGGGCTTCTCCTCATAAGATCACCCAACAACCAGTCTTCTCTTAAAGAGGTCACATAACAACAAGGCCTCTCTAGAGTCAAGCTTCACTGGAATGCTTCTTAGAGATAACCAAAGAACCAGGCTTCTCTTCACGAGGTCACCTAACAACCAGTCTTCACTGTCAGACATTACATAACAACCAACCTTATCCATCAGAAGTCACCTAAAAACCAGGCTTTTCTGTCAGAGCTCTCGTAACAAACAGGCTTCTCCTTCTTAGATCACCCAACAACCAGTTTCTCTTTATGAGGTCACATAATATCCAAGTGTTTCTCTAAGAGCTCACATAATAAACAGGCTTCTCCTTATTACAGATCACTTAACAGCAAGTTTTCTCTTTGTGAGGTCACCTACCAACAGTCTTCTCTGTCAGAACACTGCTAGGTAGACTTCTCTTTCAGAGGTCACTTAACAACCAGGCGGCTACTTTTTAGATCACCCAAAAAACAGTGTTCTCTCTATGAGTTCACCTACAAACCAGTCTTCTCTGACAGAGACAACCTTATAATCAAGATTCTATTTAAGAGCTGCCTTAACAAACAGCCTTCTCTGTCAGAGGTTGCCTCACAACCAGGCTTCTCCATCACATGTCACCTTAAAAACATGCTTCTCTGTCAGAGATCACCTAACAACCAAGCTTCTGTGTAAGTGGTCATGTAACAAACTGGTTTCTCTGTCAGACATCACCTAACAACAAGACTTCTCTGTCAGAAGTCATCTAACAACAAGGCGTCCACTTATTACAGATCACGTAACAGTCAGCCTTCCCTTTAAGAGGTGACCAAACCACCATGCTTGTCTGTCAGAGAGAACCTGATAACCAGGCTTCTCTCAGAGCTCGCCTAACAAACAGGTATCTCCTTATTAGATCACCCAACAACCAGTCTTCCCTTTATGAGGTCACATAACAACTAGGCTTCTCTGTAACAAGGCTTCTCTGTATGCCTCATTAGAGGTCACCGAACAACCAGGCTTCTTTATGAGGTCACCTACCAACAAGTCTTCACTGTCAGAGACTACATAACAATCAAGCTTCTCCATCAGTAGTGACCTAACAAACAGGCTTCTCTTCCAGAGGTCACGTAACAACCAGGCTTCTCTGTAAGAGCTCACCTGACAAACATGCTTCTCATTATTAGGTCACAAAACAACCATCCTTCCATTTATGTGGTCACATAACACCCAGGCTTCTCTGTAAGAGCTCTTTAACAAACAGGTTTCTCAGTCACACATCACCTTACAAACTTCTCTGTCAGAGCTCATCTAACAACAAGCCTTCCACTGATACGATCTCCTAGAAAACAGTCTTCCCTTTAAGAGGTGACCTAAAAACCATGCTTCTCTGTCACATATAACCAGATAACCAGGCTTCTGTAAGAGCACCTAACCAACAGGCTTCTCCTTATTAGATCACCCAAAAACCAGCCTTCCCTGTATGAGCTCACGTAACAACCAGGATTCTCTGTACGCGCTCTGTATTAAACAGGTTTCTCTTTCAGACATCACCTGACAAGACTTCTGTGTGAGAAGTCATCTAACAAGAAGCCTTCCACTCATTACAGGTCACCTAACATTCAGTATTCCCTATAAGACGTGATTGAGCAACCATTCTTCTCTGTCAGAGACAACCTGATGAGCAGGCGTCTCTCTCAGATGTCACCTAACAATAGGTCTTCTCGGTCAGAGGTAACCTACCAGGCTTACCCTCATTATGGATCACATGACTACCAGGTTCCTCCTTACTGGAGATCACCTGACAACCACGCTTCTCTTTGTGAGGTCAGCAACCAACCAGTCTTCACTGTCAGAGATAATGTAACAACTTACCTTCTCTGTCAGAAGTCACCTCATCACCAGGCATCTCTTTTGGAGGTCACCTAAGCACCAGGCGTCTCTTTTGGATGTCACCTAACAACCAGTCTTCTCTTTATGAGGTCACATAACAATCAGGCTTCTCTGTAAGAGCTCTGTAACAAACAGGTTTCTCTGTCAGACATGACTTAACAAGAATTCTCTGTCAGACATCGTCTGACCACAAGCCTTCCAGTGACTACAGATCACCCAACAATAAGTCTCCGATGGGAGACGTGACCTAAAAACCAAACTTCTCTCTCAGAGATAACCTGATAACCAGGCTTCTGTAAGAGCACGCCTAACCAAGGGGCTTCTCCTCATAAGATCACCCAACAACCAGTCTACTCTTAAAGAAGTCACATAACAACAAGGCCTCTCTAGAGTCAAGCTTCACTGGAATGCTTCTTAGAGATAACCAAAGAACCAGGCTTCTCTTCACGAGGTCACCTACCAACCAGTCTTCACTGTCAGACATTACATAACAACCAACCTTATCCATCAGAAGTCACCTAAAAACCAGGCTTTTCTGTCAGAGCTCTCGTAACAAACAGGCTTCTCCTTCTTAGATCACCCAACAACCAGTTTCTCTTTATGAGGTCACATAATATCCAAGTGTTTCTCTAAGAGCTCACATAATAAACAGGCTTCTCCTTATTACAGATCACTTAACAGCAAGTTTTCTCTTTGTGAGGTCACCTACCAACAGTCTTCTCTGTCAGAACACTGCTAGGTAGACTTCTCTTTCAGAGGTCACTTAACCAGGCGGCTACTTTTTAGATCACCCGAAAAACAGTGTTCTCTCTATGAGTTCACCTACAAACCAGTCTTCTCTGACAGAGACAACCTTATAATCAAGATTCTATTTAAGAGCTGCCTTAACAAACAGCCTTCTCTGTCAGAGGTTGCCTCACAAGCAGGCTTCTCCATCACATGTCACCTTAAAAACATGCTTCTCTGTCAGAGATCACCTAACAACCAAGCTTCTGTGTAAGTGGTCATGTAACAAACTGGTTTCTCTGTCAGACATCACCTAACAACAAGACTTCTCTGTCAGAAGTCATCTAACAACAAGGCGTCCACTTATTACAGATCACGTAACAGTCAGCCTTCCCTTTAAGAGGTGACCAAACCACCATGCTTGTCTGTCAGAGAGAACCTGATAACCAGGCTTCTCTCAGAGCTCGCCTAACAAACAGGTATCTCCTTATTAGATCACCCAACAACCAGTCTTCCCTTTATGAGGTCACATAACAACTAGGCTTCTCTGTAACAAGGCTTCTCTGTATGCCTCATTAGAGGTCACCGAACAACCAGGCTTCTTTATGAGGTCACCTACCAACAAGTCTTCACTGTCAGAGACTACATAACAATCAAGCTTCTCCATCAGTAGTGACCTAACAAACAGGCTTCTCTTCCAGAGGTCACGTAACAACCAGGCTTCTCTGTAAGAGCTCACCTGACAAACATGCTTCTCATTATTAGGTCACAAAACAACCATCCTTCCATTTATGAGGTCACATAACACCTAAGCTTCTCTGTGAGAGCTCTATAACAAACAGGTTTCTCAGTCACACATCACCTTACAAACTTCTCTGTCAGAGCTCATCTAACAACAAGCCTTCCACTGATACGATCTCCTAGAAAACAGTCTTCCCTTTAAGAGGTGACCTAAAAACCATGCTTCTCTGTCACATATAACCAGATAACCAGGCTTCTGTAAGAGCACCTAACCAACAGGCTTCTCCTTATTAGATCACCCAAAAACCAGCCTTCCCTGTATGAGGTCACGAAACAACCAGGATTCTCTGTACGCGCTCTGTATTAAACAGGTTTCTCTTTCAGACATCACCTGACAAGACTTCTCTGTGAGAAGTCATCTAACAAGAAGCCTTCCACTCATTACAGGTCACCTAACATTCAGTATTCCCTATAAGACGTGATTGAGCAACCATTCTTCTCTGTCAGAGACAACCTGATGAGCAGGCGTCTCTCTCAGATGTCACCTAACAATAGGTCTTCTCGGTCAGAGGTAACCTACCAGGCTTACCCTCATTATGGATCACATGACTACCAGGTTCCTCCTTACTGGAGATCACCTGACAACCACGCTTCTCTTTGTGAGGTCAGCAACCAACCAGTCTTCACTGTCAGAGATAATGTAACAACTTACCTTCTCTGTCAGAAGTCACCTCATCACCAGGCATCTCTTTTGGAGGTCACCTAAGCACCAGGCGTCTCTTTTGGATGTCACCTAACAACCAGTCTTCTCTTTATGAGGTCACATAACAATCAGGCTTCTCTGTAAGAGCTCTGTAACAAACAGGTTTCTCTGTCAGACATGACTTAACAAGAATTCTCTGTCAGACATCGTCTGACCACAAGCCTTCCAGTGACTACAGATCACCCAACAATAAGTCTCCGATGGGAGACGTGACCTAAAAACCAAACTTCTCTCTCAGAGATAACCTGATAACCAGGCTTCTGTAAGAGCACGCCTAACCAAGGGGCTTCTCCTCATAAGATCACCCAACAACCAGTCTTCTCTTAAAGAGGTCACATAACAACAAGGCCTCTCTAGAGTCAAGCTTCACTGGAATGCTTCTTAGAGATAACCGAAGAACCAGGCTTCTCTTCACGAGGTCACCTAACAACCAGTCTTCACTGTCAGACATTACATAACAACCAACCTTATCCATCAGAAGTCACCTAAAAACCAGGCTTTTCTGTCAGAGCTCTCATAACAAACAGGCTTCTCCTTCTTAGATCACCCAACAACCAGTTTCTCTTTATGAGGTCACATAATATCCAAGTGTTTCTCTAAGAGCTCACATAATAAACAGGCTTCTCCTTATTACAGATCACTTAACAGCAAGTTTTCTCTTTGTGAGGTCACCTACCAACAGTCTTCTCTGTCAGAACACTGCTAGGTAGACTTCTCTTTCAGAGGTCACTTAACCAGGCGGCTACTTTTTAGATCACCCAAAAAACAGTGTTCTCTCTATGAGTTCACCTACAAACCAGTCTTCTCTGACAGAGACAACCTTATAATCAAGATTCTATTTAAGAGCTGTCTTAACAAACAGCCTTCTCTGTCAGAGGTTGCCTCACAACCAGGCTTCTCCATCACATGTCACCTTAAAAACATGCTTCTCTGTCAGAGATCACCTAACAACCAAGCTTCTGTGTAAGTGGTCATGTAACAAACTGGTTTCTCTGTCAGACATCACCTAACAACAAGACTTCTCTGTCAGAAGTCATCTAACAACAAGGCGTCCACTTATTACAGATCACGTAACAGTCAGCCTTCCCTTTAAGAGGTGACCAAACCACCATGCTTGTCTGTCAGAGAGAACCTGATAACCAGGCTTCTCTCAGAGCTCGCCTAACAAACAGGTATCTCCTTATTAGATCACCCAACAACCAGTCTTCCCTTTATGAGGTCACATAACAACTAGGCTTCTCTGTAACAAGGCTTCTCTGTATGCCTCATTAGAGGTCACCGAACAACCAGGCTTCTTTATGAGGTCACCTACCAACAAGTCTTCACTGTCAGAGACTACATAACAATCAAGCTTCTCCATCAGTAGTGACCTAACAAACAGGCTTCTCTTCCAGAGGTCACGTAACAACCAGGCTTCTCTGTAAGAGCTCACCTGACAAACATGCTTCTCATTATTAGGTCACAAAACAACCATCCTTCCATTTAGGAGGTCACATAACACCCAGGCTTCTCTGTAAGAGCTCTTTAACAAACAGGTTTCTCAGTCACACATCACCTTACAAACTTCTCTGTCAGAGCTCATCTAACAACAAGCCTTCCACTGATACGATCTCCTAGAAAACAGTCTTCCCTTTAAGAGGTGACCTAAAAACCATGCTTCTCTGTCACATATAACCAGATAACCAGGCTTCTGTAAGAGCACCTAACCAACAGGCTTCTCCTTATTAGATCACCCAAAAACCAGCCTTCCCTGTATGAGGTCACGAAACAACCAGGATTCTCTGTACGCGCTCTGTATTAAACAGGTTTCTCTTTCAGACATCACCTGACAAGACTTCTCTGTGAGAAGTCATCTAACAAGAAGCCTTCCACTCATTACAGGTCACCTAACATTCAGTATTCCCTATAAGACGTGATTGAGCAACCATTCTTCTCTGTCAGAGACAACCTGATGAGCAGGCGTCTCTCTCAGATGTCACCTAACAATAGGTCTTCTCGGTCAGAGGTAACCTACCAGGCTTACCCTCATTATGGATCACATGACTACCAGGTTCCTCCTTACTGGAGATCACCTGACAACCACGCTTCTCTTTGTGAGGTCAGCAACCAACCAGTCTTCACTGTCAGAGATAATGTAACAACTTACCTTCTCTGTCAGAAGTCACCTCATCACCAGGCATCTCTTTTGGAGGTCACCTAAGCACCAGGCGTCTCTTTTGGATGTCACCTAACAACCAGTCTTCTCTTTATGAGGTCACATAACAATCAGGCTTCTCTGTAAGAGCTCTGTAACAAACAGGTTTCTCTGTCAGACATGACTTAACAAGAATTCTCTGTCA
Source organism: Manis pentadactyla (assembly GCF_030020395.1). NCBI lineage: Eukaryota > Metazoa > Chordata > Mammalia > Pholidota > Manidae > Manis > Manis pentadactyla. The sequence goes on along the minus strand of NC_080022.1, from coordinate 103,862,457 downwards.
GACATCGTCTGACCACAAGCCTTCCAGTGACTACAGATCACCCAACAATAAGTCTCCGATGGGAGACGTGACCTAAAATCCAAACTTCTCTCTCAGAGATAACCTGATAACCAGGCTTCTGTAAGAGCACGCCTAACCAAGGGGCTTCTCCTCATAAGATCACCCAACAACCAGTCTTCTCTTAAAGAGGTCACATAACAACAAGGCCTCTCTAGAGTCAAGCTTCACTGGAATGCTTCTTAGAGATAACCGAAGAACCAGGCTTCTCTTCACGAGGTCACCTACCAACCAGTCTTCACTGTCAGACATTACATAACAACCAACCTTATCCATCAGAAGTCACCTAAAAACCAGGCTTTTCTGTCAGAGCTCTCGTAACAGACAGGCTTCTCCTTCTTAGATCACCCAACAACCAGTTTCTCTTTATGAGGTCACATAATATCCAAGTGTTTCTCTAAGAGCTCACATAATAAACAGGCTTCTCCTTATTACAGATCACTTAACAGCAAGTTTTCTCTTTGTGAGGTCACCTACCAACAGTCTTCTCTGTCAGAACACTGCTAGGTAGACTTCTCTTTCAGAGGTCACTTAACCAGGCGGCTACTTTTTAGATCACCCGAAAAACAGTGTTCTCTCTATGAGTTCACCTACAAACCAGTCTTCTCTGACAGAGACAACCTTATAATCAAGATTCTATTTAAGAGCTGCCTTAACAAACAGCCTTCTCTGTCAGAGGTTGCCTCACAACCAGGCTTCTCCATCACATGTCACCTTAAAAACATGCTTCTCTGTCAGAGATCACCTAACAACCAAGCTTCTGTGTAAGTGGTCATGTAACAAACTGGTTTCTCTGTCAGACATCACCTAACAACAAGACTTCTCTGTCAGAAGTCATCTAACAACAAGGCGTCCACTTATTACAGATCACGTAACAGTCAGCCTTCCCTTTAAGAGGTGACCAAACCACCATGCTTGTCTGTCAGAGAGAACCTGATAACCAGGCTTCTCTCAGAGCTCGCCTAACAAACAGGTATCTCCTTATTAGATCACCCAACAACCAGTCTTCCCTTTATGAGGTCACATAACAACTAGGCTTCTCTGTAACAAGGCTTCTCTGTATGCCTCATTAGAGGTCACCGAACAACCAGGCTTCTTTATGAGGTCACCTACCAACAAGTCTTCACTGTCAGAGACTACATAACAATCAAGCTTCTCCATCAGTAGTGACCTAACAAACAGGCTTCTCTTCCAGAGGTCACGTAACAACCAGGCTTCTCTGTAAGAGCTCACCTGACAAACATGCTTCTCATTATTAGGTCACAAAACAACCATCCTTCCATTTAGGAGGTCACATAACACCCAGGCTTCTCTGTAAGAGCTCTTTAACAAACAGGTTTCTCAGTCACACATCACCTTACAAACTTCTCTGTCAGAGCTCATCTAACAACAAGCCTTCCACTGATACGATCTCCTAGAAAACAGTCTTCCCTTTAAGAGGTGACCTAAAAACCATGCTTCTCTGTCACATATAACCAGATAACCAGGCTTCTGTAAGAGCACCTAACCAACAGGCTTCTCCTTATTAGATCACCCAAAAACCAGCCTTCCCTGTATGAGGTCACGTAACAACCAGGATTCTCTGTACGCGCTCTGTATTAAACAGGTTTCTCTTTCAGACATCACCTGACAAGACTTCTGTGTGAGAAGTCATCTAACAAGAAGCCTTCCACTCATTACAGGTCACCTAACATTCAGTATTCCCTATAAGACGTGATTGAGCAACCATTCTTCTCTGTCAGAGACAACCTGATGAGCAGGCGTCTCTCTCAGATGTCACCTAACAATAGGTCTTCTCGGTCAGAGGTAACCTACCAGGCTTACCCTCATTATGGATCACATGACTACCAGGTTCCTCCTTACTGGAGATCACCTGACAACCACGCTTCTCTTTGTGAGGTCAGCAACCAACCAGTCTTCACTGTCAGAGATAATGTAACAACTTACCTTCTCTGTCAGAAGTCACCTCATCACCAGGCATCTCTTTTGGAGGTCACCTAAGCACCAGGCGTCTCTTTTGGATGTCACCTAACAACCAGTCTTCTCTTTATGAGGTCACATAACAATCAGGCTTCTCTGTAAGAGCTCTGTAACAAACAGGTTTCTCTGTCAGACATGACTTAACAAGAATTCTCTGTCAGACATCGTCTGACCACAAGCCTTCCAGTGACTACAGATCACCCCACAATCAGTCTCCGATGGGAGACGTGACCTAAAAACCAAACTTCTCTCTCAGAGATAACCTGATAACCAGGCTTCTGTAAGAGCACGCCTAACCAAGGGGCTTCTCCTCATAAGATCACCCAACAACCAGTCTTCTCTTAAAGAGGTCACATAACAACAAGGCCTCTCTAGAGTCAAGCTTCACTGGAATGCTTCTTAGAGATAACCGAAGAACCAGGCTTCTCTTCACGAGGTCACCTAACAACCAGTCTTCACTGTCAGACATTACATAACAACCAACCTTATCCATCAGAAGTCACCTAAAAACCAGGCTTTTCTGTCAGAGCTCTCGTAACAAACAGGCTTCTCCTTCTTAGATCACCCAACAACCAGTTTCTCTTTATGAGGTCACATAATATCCAAGTGTTTCTCTAAGAGCTCACATAATAAACAGGCTTCTCCTTATTACAGATCACTTAACAGCAAGTTTTCTCTTTGTGAGGTCACCTACCAACAGTCTTCTCTGTCAGAACACTGCTAGGTAGACTTCTCTTTCCGAGGTCACTTAACAACCAGGCGGCTACTTTTTAGATCACCCAAAAAACAGTGTTCTCTCTATGAGTTCACCTACAAACCAGTCTTCTCTGACAGAGACAACCTTATAATCAAGATTCTATTTAAGAGCTGCCTTAACAAACAGCCTTCTCTGTCAGAGGTTGCCTCACAACCAGGCTTCTCCATCACATGTCACCTTAAAAACATGCTTCTCTGTCAGAGATCACCTAACAACCAAGCTTCTGTGTAAGTGGTCATGTAACAAACTGGTTTCTCTGTCAGACATCACCTAACAACAAGACTTCTCTGTCAGAAGTCATCTAACAGCAAGGCGTCCACTTATTACAGATCACGTAACAGTCAGCCTTCCCTTTAAGAGGTGACCAAACCACCATGCTTGTCTGTCAGAGAGAACCTGATAACCAGGCTTCTCTCAGAGCTCGCCTAACAAACAGGTATCTCCTTATTAGATCACCCAACAACCAGTCTTCCCTTTATGAGGTCACATAACAACTAGGCTTCTCTGTAACAAGGCTTCTCTGTATGCCTCATTAGAGGTCACCGAACAACCAGGCTTCTTTATGAGGTCACCTACCAACAAGTCTTCACTGTCAGAGACTACATAACAATCAAGCTTCTCCATCAGTAGTGACCTAACAAACAGGCTTCTCTTCCAGAGGTCACGTAACAACCAGGCTTCTCTGTAAGAGCTCACCTGACAAACATGCTTCTCATTATTAGGTCACAAAACAACCATCCTTCCATTTAGGAGGTCACATAACACCCAGGCTTCTCTGTAAGAGCTCTTTAACAAACAGGTTTCTCAGTCACACATCACCTTACAAACTTCTCTGTCAGAGCTCATCTAACAACAAGCCTTCCACTGATACGATCTCCTAGAAAACAGTCTTCCCTTTAAGAGGTGACCTAAAAACCATGCTTCTCTGTCACATATAACCAGATAACCAGGCTTCTGTAAGAGCACCTAACCAACAGGCTTCTCCTTATTAGATCACCCAAAAACCAGCCTTCCCTGTATGAGGTCACGAAACAACCAGGATTCTCTGTACGCGCTCTGTATTAAACAGGTTTCTCTTTCAGACATCACCTGACAAGACTTCTCTGTGAGAAGTCATCTAACAAGAAGCCTTCCACTCATTACAGGTCACCTAACATTCAGTATTCCCTATAAGACGTGATTGAGCAACCATTCTTCTCTGTCAGAGACAACCTGATGAGCAGGCGTCTCTCTCAGATGTCACCTAACAATAGGTCTTCTCGGTCAGAGGTAACCTACCAGGCTTACCCTCATTATGGATCACATGACTACCAGGTTCCTCCTTACTGGAGATCACCTGACAACCACGCTTCTCTTTGTGAGGTCAGCAACCAACCAGTCTTCACTGTCAGAGATAATGTAACAACTTACCTTCTCTGTCAGAAGTCACCTCATCACCAGGCATCTCTTTTGGAGGTCACCTAAGCACCAGGCGTCTCTTTTGGATGTCACCTAACAACCAGTCTTCTCTTTATGAGGTCACATAACAATCAGGCTTCTCTGTAAGAGCTCTGTAACAAACAGGTTTCTCTGTCAGACATGACTTAACAAGAATTCTCTGTCAGACATCGTCTGACCACAAGCCTTCCAGTGACTACAGATCACCCAACAATAAGTCTCCGATGGGAGACGTGACCTAAAAACCAAACTTCTCTCTCAGAGATAACCTGATAACCAGGCTTCTGTAAGAGCACGCCTAACCAAGGGGCTTCTCCTCATAAGATCACCCAACAACCAGTCTTCTCTTAAAGAGGTCACATAACAACAAGGCCTCTCTAGAGTCAAGCTTCACTGGAATGCTTCTTAGAGATAACCGAAGAACCAGGCTTCTCTTCACGAGGTCACCTAACAACCAGTCTTCACTGTCAGACATTACATAACAACCAACCTTATCCATCAGAAGTCACCTAAAAACCAGGCTTTTCTGTCAGAGCTCTCGTAACAAACAGGCTTCTCCTTCTTAGATCACCCAACAACCAGTTTCTCTTTATGAGGTCACATAATATCCAAGTGTTTCTCTAAGAGCGCACATAATAAACAGGCTTCTCCTTATTACAGATCACTTAACAGCAAGTTTTCTCTTTGTGAGGTCACCTACCAACAGTCTTCTCTGTCAGAACACTGCTAGGTAGACTTCTCTTTCAGAGGTCACTTAACCAGGCGGCTACTTTTTAGATCACCCAAAAAACAGTGTTCTCTCTATGAGTTCACCTACAAACCAGTCTTCTCTGACAGAGACAACCTTATAATCAAGATTCTATTTAAGAGCTGTCTTAACAAACAGCCTTCTCTGTCAGAGGTTGCCTCACAACCAGGCTTCTCCATCACATGTCACCTTAAAAACATGCTTCTCTGTCAGAGATCACCTAACAACCAAGCTTCTGTGTAAGTGGTCATGTAACAAACTGGTTTCTCTGTCAGACATCACCTAACAACAAGACTTCTCTGTCAGAAGTCATCTAACAACAAGGCGTCCACTTATTACAGATCACGTAACAGTCAGCCTTCCCTTTAAGAGGTGACCAAACCACCATGCTTGTCTGTCAGAGAGAACCTGATAACCAGGCTTCTCTCAGAGCTCGCCTAACAAACAGGTATCTCCTTATTAGATCACCCAACAACCAGTCTTCCCTTTATGAGGTCACATAACAACTAGGCTTCTCTGTAACAAGGCTTCTCTGTATGCCTCATTAGAGGTCACCGAACAACCAGGCTTCTTTATGAGGTCACCTACCAACAAGTCTTCACTGTCAGAGACTACATAACAATCAAGCTTCCCCATCAGTAGTGACCTAACAAACAGGCTTCTCTTCCAGAGGTCACGTAACAACCAGGCTTCTCTGTAAGAGCTCACCTGACAAACATGCTTCTCATTATTAGGTCACAAAACAACCATCCTTCCATTTATGAGGTCACATAACACCCAGGCTTCTCTGTAAGAGCTCTTTAACAAACAGGTTTCTCAGTCACACATCACCTTACAAACTTCTCTGTCAGAGCTCATCTAACAACAAGCCTTCCACTGATACGATCTCCTAGAAAACAGTCTTCCCTTTAAGAGGTGACCTAAAAACCATGCTTCTCTGTCACATATAACCAGATAACCAGGCTTCTGTAAGAGCACCTAACCAACAGGCTTCTCCTTATTAGATCACCCAAAAACCAGCCTTCCCTGTATGAGGTCACGAAACAACCAGGATTCTCTGTACGCGCTCTGTATTAAACAGGTTTCTCTTTCAGACATCACCTGACAAGACTTCTCTGTGAGAAGTCATCTAACAAGAAGCCTTCCACTCATTACAGGTCACCTAACATTCAGTATTCCCTATAAGACGTGATTGAGCAACCATTCTTCTCTGTCAGAGACAACCTGATGAGCAGGCGTCTCTCTCAGATGTCACCTAACAATAGGTCTTCTCGGTCAGAGGTAACCTACCAGGCTTACCCTCATTATGGATCACATGACTACCAGGTTCCTCCTTACTGGAGATCACCTGACAACCACGCTTCTCTTTGTGAGGTCAGCAACCAACCAGTCTTCACTGTCAGAGATAATGTAACAACTTACCTTCTCTGTCAGAAGTCACCTCATCACCAGGCATCTCTTTTGGAGGTCACCTAAGCACCAGGCGTCTCTTTTGGATGTCACCTAACAACCAGTCTTCTCTTTATGAGGTCACATAACAATCAGGCTTCTCTGTAAGAGCTCTGTAACAAACAGGTTTCTCTGTCAGACATGACTTAACAAGAATTCTCTGTCAGACATCGTCTGACCACAAGCCTTCCACTCACTACAGATCACCCCACAATCAGTCTCCGATGGGAGACGTGACCTAAAAACCAAACTTCTCTCTCAGAGATAACCTGATAACCAGGCTTCTGTAAGAGCACGCCTAACCAAGGGGCTTCTCCTCATAAGATCAGCCAACAACCAGTCTTCTCTTAAAGAGGTCACATAACAACAAGGCCTCTCTAGAGTCAAGCTTCACTGGAATGCTTCTTAGAGATAACCGAAGAACCAGGCTTCTCTTCACGAGGTCACCTACCAACCAGTCTTCACTGTCAGACATTACATAACAACCAACCTTATCCATCAGAAGTCACCTAAAAACCAGGCTTTTCTGTCAGAGCTCTCGTAACAGACAGGCTTCTCCTTCTTAGATCACCCAACAACCAGTTTCTCTTTATGAGGTCACATAATATCCAAGTGTTTCTCTAAGAGCTCACATAATAAACAGGCTTCTCCTTATTACAGATCACTTAACAGCAAGTTTTCTCTTTGTGAGGTCACCTACCAACAGTCTTCTCTGTCAGAACACTGCTAGGTAGACTTCTCTTTCAGAGGTCACTTAACCAGGCGGCTACTTTTTAGATCACCCGAAAAACAGTGTTCTCTCTATGAGTTCACCTACAAACCAGTCTTCTCTGACAGAGACAACCTTATAATCAAGATTCTATTTAAGAGCTGCCTTAACAAACAGCCTTCTCTGTCAGAGGTTGCCTCACAACCAGGCTTCTCCATCACATGTCACCTTAAAAACATGCTTCTCTGTCAGAGATCACCTAACAACCAAGCTTCTGTGTAAGTGGTCATGTAACAAACTGGTTTCTCTGTCAGACATCACCTAACAACAAGACTTCTCTGTCAGAAGTCATCTAACAACAAGGCGTCCACTTATTACAGATCACGTAACAGTCAGCCTTCCCTTTAAGAGGTGACCAAACCACCATGCTTGTCTGTCAGAGAGAACCTGATAACCAGGCTTCTCTCAGAGCTCGCCTAACAAACAGGTATCTCCTTATTAGATCACCCAACAACCAGTCTTCCCTTTATGAGGTCACATAACAACTAGGCTTCTCTGTAACAAGGCTTCTCTGTATGCCTCATTAGAGGTCACCGAACAACCAGGCTTCTTTATGAGGTCACCTACCAACAAGTCTTCACTGTCAGAGACTACATAACAATCAAGCTTCTCCATCAGTAGTGACCTAACAAACAGGCTTCTCTTCCAGAGGTCACGTAACAACCAGGCTTCTCTGTAAGAGCTCACCTGACAAACATGCTTCTCATTATTAGGTCACAAAACAACCATCCTTCCATTTAGGAGGTCACATAACACCCAGGCTTCTCTGTAAGAGCTCTTTAACAAACAGGTTTCTCAGTCACACATCACCTTACAAACTTCTCTGTCAGAGCTCATCTAACAACAAGCCTTCCACTGATACGATCTCCTAGAAAACAGTCTTCCCTTTAAGAGGTGACCTAAAAACCATGCTTCTCTGTCACATATAACCAGATAACCAGGCTTCTGTAAGAGCACCTAACCAACAGGCTTCTCCTTATTAGATCACCCAAAAACCAGCCTTCCCTGTATGAGGTCACGTAACAACCAGGATTCTCTGTACGCGCTCTGTATTAAACAGGTTTCTCTTTCAGACATCACCTGACAAGACTTCTCTGTGAGAAGTCATCTAACAAGAAGCCTTCCACTCATTACAGGTCACCTAACATTCAGTATTCCCTATAAGACGTGATTGAGCAACCATTCTTCTCTGTCAGAGACAACCTGATGAGCAGGCGTCTCTCTCAGATGTCACCTAACAATAGGTCTTCTCGGTCAGAGGTAACCTACCAGGCTTACCCTCATTATGGATCACATGACTACCAGGTTCCTCCTTACTGGAGATCACCTGACAACCACGCTTCTCTTTGTGAGGTCAGCAACCAACCAGTCTTCACTGTCAGAGATAATGTAACAACTTACCTTCTCTGTCAGAAGTCACCTCATCACCAGGCATCTCTTTTGGAGGTCACCTAAGCACCAGGCGTCTCTTTTGGATGTCACCTAACAACCAGTCTTCTCTTTATGAGGTCACATAACAATCAGGCTTCTCTGTAAGAGCTCTGTAACAAACAGGTTTCTCTGTCAGACATGACTTAACAAGAATTCTCTGTCAGACATCGTCTGACCACAAGCCTTCCAGTGACTACAGATCACCCCACAATCAGTCTCCGATGGGAGACGTGACCTAAAAACCAAACTTCTCTCTCAGAGATAACCTGATAACCAGGCTTCTGTAAGAGCACGCCTAACCAAGGGGCTTCTCCTCATAAGATCACCCAACAACCAGTCTTCTCTTAAAGAGGTCACATAACAACAAGGCCTCTCTAGAGTCAAGCTTCACTGGAATGCTTCTTAGAGATAACCGAAGAACCAGGCTTCTCTTCACGAGGTCACCTAACAACCAGTCTTCACTGTCAGACATTACATAACAACCAACCTTATCCATCAGAAGTCACCTAAAAACCAGGCTTTTCTGTCAGAGCTCTCGTAACAAACAGGCTTCTCCTTCTTAGATCACCCAACAACCAGTTTCTCTTTATGAGGTCACATAATATCCAAGTGTTTCTCTAAGAGCTCACATAATAAACAGGCTTCTCCTTATTACAGATCACTTAACAGCAAGTTTTCTCTTTGTGAGGTCACCTACCAACAGTCTTCTCTGTCAGAACACTGCTAGGTAGACTTCTCTTTCCGAGGTCACTTAACAACCAGGCGGCTACTTTTTAGATCACCCAAAAAACAGTGTTCTCTCTATGAGTTCACCTACAAACCAGTCTTCTCTGACAGAGACAACCTTATAATCAAGATTCTATTTAAGAGCTGCCTTAACAAACAGCCTTCTCTGTCAGAGGTTGCCTCACAACCAGGCTTCTCCATCACATGTCACCTTAAAAACATGCTTCTCTGTCAGAGATCACCTAACAACCAAGCTTCTGTGTAAGTGGTCATGTAACAAACTGGTTTCTCTGTCAGACATCACCTAACAACAAGACTTCTCTGTCAGAAGTCATCTAACAGCAAGGCGTCCACTTATTACAGATCACGTAACAGTCAGCCTTCCCTTTAAGAGGTGACCAAACCACCATGCTTGTCTGTCAGAGAGAACCTGATAACCAGGCTTCTCTCAGAGCTCGCCTAACAAACAGGTATCTCCTTATTAGATCACCCAACAACCAGTCTTCCCTTTATGAGGTCACATAACAACTAGGCTTCTCTGTAACAAGGCTTCTCTGTATGCCTCATTAGAGGTCACCGAACAACCAGGCTTCTTTATGAGGTCACCTACCAACAAGTCTTCACTGTCAGAGACTACATAACAATCAAGCTTCTCCATCAGTAGTGACCTAACAAACAGGCTTCTCTTCCAGAGGTCACGTAACAACCAGGCTTCTCTGTAAGAGCTCACCTGACAAACATGCTTCTCATTATTAGGTCACAAAACAACCATCCTTCCATTTAGGAGGTCACATAACACCCAGGCTTCTCTGTAAGAGCTCTTTAACAAACAGGTTTCTCAGTCACACATCACCTTACAAACTTCTCTGTCAGAGCTCATCTAACAACAAGCCTTCCACTGATACGATCTCCTAGAAAACAGTCTTCCCTTTAAGAGGTGACCTAAAAACCATGCTTCTCTGTCACATATAACCAGATAACCAGGCTTCTGTAAGAGCACCTAACCAACAGGCTTCTCCTTATTAGATCACCCAAAAACCAGCCTTCCCTGTATGAGGTCACGAAACAACCAGGATTCTCTGTACGCGCTCTGTATTAAACAGGTTTCTCTTTCAGACATCACCTGACAAGACTTCTCTGTGAGAAGTCATCTAACAAGAAGCCTTCCACTCATTACAGGTCACCTAACATTCAGTATTCCCTATAAGACGTGATTGAGCAACCATTCTTCTCTGTCAGAGACAACCTGATGAGCAGGCGTCTCTCTCAGATGTCACCTAACAATAGGTCTTCTCGGTCAGAGGTAACCTACCAGGCTTACCCTCATTATGGATCACATGACTACCAGGTTCCTCCTTACTGGAGATCACCTGACAACCACGCTTCTCTTTGTGAGGTCAGCAACCAACCAGTCTTCACTGTCAGAGATAATGTAACAACTTACCTTCTCTGTCAGAAGTCACCTCATCACCAGGCATCTCTTTTGGAGGTCACCTAAGCACCAGGCGTCTCTTTTGGATGTCACCTAACAACCAGTCTTCTCTTTATGAGGTCACATAACAATCAGGCTTCTCTGTAAGAGCTCTGTAACAAACAGGTTTCTCTGTCAGACATGACTTAACAAGAATTCTCTGTCAGACATCGTCTGACCACAAGCCTTCCAGTGACTACAGATCACCCAACAATAAGTCTCCGATGGGAGACGTGACCTAAAAACCAAACTTCTCTCTCAGAGATAACCTGATAACCAGGCTTCTGTAAGAGCACGCCTAACCAAGGGGCTTCTCCTCATAAGATCACCCAACAACCAGTCTTCTCTTAAAGAGGTCACATAACAACAAGGCCTCTCTAGAGTCAAGCTTCACTGGAATGCTTCTTAGAGATAACCGAAGAACCAGGCTTCTCTTCACGAGGTCACCTAACAACCAGTCTTCACTGTCAGACATTACATAACAACCAACCTTATCCATCAGAAGTCACCTAAAAACCAGGCTTTTCTGTCAGAGCTCTCGTAACAAACAGGCTTCTCCTTCTTAGATCACCCAACAACCAGTTTCTCTTTATGAGGTCACATAATATCCAAGTGTTTCTCTAAGAGCGCACATAATAAACAGGCTTCTCCTTATTACAGATCACTTAACAGCAAGTTTTCTCTTTGTGAGGTCACCTACCAACAGTCTTCTCTGTCAGAACACTGCTAGGTAGACTTCTCTTTCAGAGGTCACTTAACCAGGCGGCTACTTTTTAGATCACCCAAAAAACAGTGTTCTCTCTATGAGTTCACCTACAAACCAGTCTTCTCTGACAGAGACAACCTTATAATCAAGATTCTATTTAAGAGCTGTCTTAACAAACAGCCTTCTCTGTCAGAGGTTGCCTCACAACCAGGCTTCTCCATCACATGTCACCTTAAAAACATGCTTCTCTGTCAGAGATCACCTAACAACCAAGCTTCTGTGTAAGTGGTCATGTAACAAACTGGTTTCTCTGTCAGACATCACCTAACAACAAGACTTCTCTGTCAGAAGTCATCTAACAACAAGGCGTCCACTTATTACAGATCACGTAACAGTCAGCCTTCCCTTTAAGAGGTGACCAAACCACCATGCTTGTCTGTCAGAGAGAACCTGATAACCAGGCTTCTCTCAGAGCTCGCCTAACAAACAGGTATCTCCTTATTAGATCACCCAACAACCAGTCTTCCCTTTATGAGGTCACATAACAACTAGGCTTCTCTGTAACAAGGCTTCTCTGTATGCCTCATTAGAGGTCACCGAACAACCAGGCTTCTTTATGAGGTCACCTACCAACAAGTCTTCACTGTCAGAGACTACATAACAATCAAGCTTCCCCATCAGTAGTGACCTAACAAACAGGCTTCTCTTCCAGAGGTCACGTAACAACCAGGCTTCTCTGTAAGAGCTCACCTGACAAACATGCTTCTCATTATTAGGTCACAAAACAACCATCCTTCCATTTATGAGGTCACATAACACCCAGGCTTCTCTGTAAGAGCTCTTTAACAAACAGGTTTCTCAGTCACACATCACCTTACAAACTTCTCTGTCAGAGCTCATCTAACAACAAGCCTTCCACTGATACGATCTCCTAGAAAACAGTCTTCCCTTTAAGAGGTGACCTAAAAACCATGCTTCTCTGTCACATATAACCAGATAACCAGGCTTCTGTAAGAGCACCTAACCAACAGGCTTCTCCTTATTAGATCACCCAAAAACCAGCCTTCCCTGTATGAGGTCACGAAACAACCAGGATTCTCTGTACGCGCTCTGTATTAAACAGGTTTCTCTTTCAGACATCACCTGACAAGACTTCTCTGTGAGAAGTCATCTAACAAGAAGCCTTCCACTCATTACAGGTCACCTAACATTCAGTATTCCCTATAAGACGTGATTGAGCAACCATTCTTCTCTGTCAGAGACAACCTGATGAGCAGGCGTCTCTCTCAGATGTCACCTAACAATAGGTCTTCTCGGTCAGAGGTAACCTACCAGGCTTACCCTCATTATGGATCACATGACTACCAGGTTCCTCCTTACTGGAGATCACCTGACAACCACGCTTCTCTTTGTGAGGTCAGCAACCAACCAGTCTTCACTGTCAGAGATAATGTAACAACTTACCTTCTCTGTCAGAAGTCACCTCATCACCAGGCATCTCTTTTGGAGGTCACCTAAGCACCAGGCGTCTCTTTTGGATGTCACCTAACAACCAGTCTTCTCTTTATGAGGTCACATAACAATCAGGCTTCTCTGTAAGAGCTCTGTAACAAACAGGTTTCTCTGTCAGACATGACTTAACAAGAATTCTCTGTCAGACATCGTCTGACCACAAGCCTTCCACTCACTACAGATCACCCCACAATCAGTCTCCGATGGGAGACGTGACCTAAAAACCAAACTTCTCTCTCAGAGATAACCTGATAACCAGGCTTCTGTAAGAGCACGCCTAACCAAGGGGCTTCTCCTCATAAGATCAGCCAACAACCAGTCTTCTCTTAAAGAGGTCACATAACAACAAGGCCTCTCTAGAGTCAAGCTTCACTGGAATGCTTCTTAGAGATAACCGAAGAACCAGGCTTCTCTTCACGAGGTCACCTACCAACCAGTCTTCACTGTCAGACATTACATAACAACCAACCTTATCCATCAGAAGTCACCTAAAAACCAGGCTTTTCTGTCAGAGCTCTCGTAACAGACAGGCTTCTCCTTCTTAGATCACCCAACAACCAGTTTCTCTTTATGAGGTCACATAATATCCAAGTGTTTCTCTAAGAGCTCACATAATAAACAGGCTTCTCCTTATTACAGATCACTTAACAGCAAGTTTTCTCTTTGTGAGGTCACCTACCAACAGTCTTCTCTGTCAGAACACTGCTAGGTAGACTTCTCTTTCAGAGGTCACTTAACCAGGCGGCTACTTTTTAGATCACCCGAAAAACAGTGTTCTCTCTATGAGTTCACCTACAAACCAGTCTTCTCTGACAGAGACAACCTTATAATCAAGATTCTATTTAAGAGCTGCCTTAACAAACAGCCTTCTCTGTCAGAGGTTGCCTCACAACCAGGCTTCTCCATCACATGTCACCTTAAAAACATGCTTCTCTGTCAGAGATCACCTAACAACCAAGCTTCTGTGTAAGTGGTCATGTAACAAACTGGTTTCTCTGTCAGACATCACCTAACAACAAGACTTCTCTGTCAGAAGTCATCTAACAACAAGGCGTCCACTTATTACAGATCACGTAACAGTCAGCCTTCCCTTTAAGAGGTGACCAAACCACCATGCTTGTCTGTCAGAGAGAACCTGATAACCAGGCTTCTCTCAGAGCTCGCCTAACAAACAGGTATCTCCTTATTAGATCACCCAACAACCAGTCTTCCCTTTATGAGGTCACATAACAACTAGGCTTCTCTGTAACAAGGCTTCTCTGTATGCCTCATTAGAGGTCACCGAACAACCAGGCTTCTTTATGAGGTCACCTACCAACAAGTCTTCACTGTCAGAGACTACATAACAATCAAGCTTCTCCATCAGTAGTGACCTAACAAACAGGCTTCTCTTCCAGAGGTCACGTAACAACCAGGCTTCTCTGTAAGAGCTCACCTGACAAACATGCTTCTCATTATTAGGTCACAAAACAACCATCCTTCCATTTAGGAGGTCACATAACACCCAGGCTTCTCTGTAAGAGCTCTTTAACAAACAGGTTTCTCAGTCACACATCACCTTACAAACTTCTCTGTCAGAGCTCATCTAACAACAAGCCTTCCACTGATACGATCTCCTAGAAAACAGTCTTCCCTTTAAGAGGTGACCTAAAAACCATGCTTCTCTGTCACATATAACCAGATAACCAGGCTTCTGTAAGAGCACCTAACCAACAGGCTTCTCCTTATTAGATCACCCAAAAACCAGCCTTCCCTGTATGAGCTCACGTAACAACCAGGATTCTCTGTACGCGCTCTGTATTAAACAGGTTTCTCTTTCAGACATCACCTGACAAGACTTCTCTGTGAGAAGTCATCTAACAAGAAGCCTTCCACTCATTACAGGTCACCTAACATTCAGTATTCCCTATAAGACGTGATTGAGCAACCATTCTTCTCTGTCAGAGACAACCTGATGAGCAGGCGTCTCTCTCAGATGTCACCTAACAATAGGTCTTCTCGGTCAGAGGTAACCTACCAGGCTTACCCTCATTATGGATCACATGACTACCAGGTTCCTCCTTACTGGAGATCACCTGACAACCACGCTTCTCTTTGTGAGGTCAGCAACCAACCAGTCTTCACTGTCAGAGATAATGTAACAACTTACCTTCTCTGTCAGAAGTCACCTCATCACCAGGCATCTCTTTTGGAGGTCACCTAAGCACCAGGCGTCTCTTTTGGATGTCACCTAACAACCAGTCTTCTCTTTATGAGGTCACATAACAATCAGGCTTCTCTGTAAGAGCTCTGTAACAAACAGGTTTCTCTGTCAGACATGACTTAACAAGAATTCTCTGTCAGACATCGTCTGACCACAAGCCTTCCAGTGACTACAGATCACCCCACAATCAGTCTCCGATGGGAGACGTGACCTAAAAACCAAACTTCTCTCTCAGAGATAACCTGATAACCAGGCTTCTGTAAGAGCACGCCTAACCAAGGGGCTTCTCCTCATAAGATCACCCAACAACCAGTCTTCTCTTAAAGAGGTCACATAACAACAAGGCCTCTCTAGAGTCAAGCTTCACTGGAATGCTTCTTAGAGATAACCGAAGAACCAGGCTTCTCTTCACGAGGTCACCTAACAACCAGTCTTCACTGTCAGACATTACATAACAACCAACCTTATCCATCAGAAGTCACCTAAAAACCAGGCTTTTCTGTCAGAGCTCTCGTAACAAACAGGCTTCTCCTTCTTAGATCACCCAACAACCAGTTTCTCTTTATGAGGTCACATAATATCCAAGTGTTTCTCTAAGAGCTCACATAATAAACAGGCTTCTCCTTATTACAGATCACTTAACAGCAAGTTTTCTCTTTGTGAGGTCACCTACCAACAGTCTTCTCTGTCAGAACACTGCTAGGTAGACTTCTCTTTCCGAGGTCACTTAACAACCAGGCGGCTACTTTTTAGATCACCCAAAAAACAGTGTTCTCTCTATGAGTTCACCTACAAACCAGTCTTCTCTGACAGAGACAACCTTATAATCAAGATTCTATTTAAGAGCTGCCTTAACAAACAGCCTTCTCTGTCAGAGGTTGCCTCACAACCAGGCTTCTCCATCACATGTCACCTTAAAAACATGCTTCTCTGTCAGAGATCACCTAACAACCAAGCTTCTGTGTAAGTGGTCATGTAACAAACTGGTTTCTCTGTCAGACATCACCTAACAACAAGACTTCTCTGTCAGAAGTCATCTAACAGCAAGGCGTCCACTTATTACAGATCACGTAACAGTCAGCCTTCCCTTTAAGAGGTGACCAAACCACCATGCTTGTCTGTCAGAGAGAACCTGATAACCAGGCTTCTCTCAGAGCTCGCCTAACAAACAGGTATCTCCTTATTAGATCACCCAACAACCAGTCTTCCCTTTATGAGGTCACATAACAACTAGGCTTCTCTGTAACAAGGCTTCTCTGTATGCCTCATTAGAGGTCACCGAACAACCAGGCTTCTTTATGAGGTCACCTACCAACAAGTCTTCACTGTCAGAGACTACATAACAATCAAGCTTCTCCATCAGTAGTGACCTAACAAACAGGCTTCTCTTCCAGAGGTCACGTAACAACCAGGCTTCTCTGTAAGAGCTCACCTGACAAACATGCTTCTCATTATTAGGTCACAAAACAACCATCCTTCCATTTAGGAGGTCACATAACACCCAGGCTTCTCTGTAAGAGCTCTTTAACAAACAGGTTTCTCAGTCACACATCACCTTACAAACTTCTCTGTCAGAGCTCATCTAACAACAAGCCTTCCACTGATACGATCTCCTAGAAAACAGTCTTCCCTTTAAGAGGTGACCTAAAAACCATGCTTCTCTGTCACATATAACCAGATAACCAGGCTTCTGTAAGAGCACCTAACCAACAGGCTTCTCCTTATTAGATCACCCAAAAACCAGCCTTCCCTGTATGAGGTCACGAAACAACCAGGATTCTCTGTACGCGCTCTGTATTAAACAGGTTTCTCTTTCAGACATCACCTGACAAGACTTCTCTGTGAGAAGTCATCTAACAAGAAGCCTTCCACTCATTACAGGTCACCTAACATTCAGTATTCCCTATAAGACGTGATTGAGCAACCATTCTTCTCTGTCAGAGACAACCTGATGAGCAGGCGTCTCTCTCAGATGTCACCTAACAATAGGTCTTCTCGGTCAGAGGTAACCTACCAGGCTTACCCTCATTATGGATCACATGACTACCAGGTTCCTCCTTACTGGAGATCACCTGACAACCACGCTTCTCTTTGTGAGGTCAGCAACCAACCAGTCTTCACTGTCAGAGATAATGTAACAACTTACCTTCTCTGTCAGAAGTCACCTCATCACCAGGCATCTCTTTTGGAGGTCACCTAAGCACCAGGCGTCTCTTTTGGATGTCACCTAACAACCAGTCTTCTCTTTATGAGGTCACATAACAATCAGGCTTCTCTGTAAGAGCTCTGTAACAAACAGGTTTCTCTGTCAGACATGACTTAACAAGAATTCTCTGTCAGACATCGTCTGACCACAAGCCTTCCAGTGACTACAGATCACCCAACAATAAGTCTCCGATGGGAGACGTGACCTAAAAACCAAACTTCTCTCTCAGAGATAACCTGATAACCAGGCTTCTGTAAGAGCACGCCTAACCAAGGGGCTTCTCCTCATAAGATCACCCAACAACCAGTCTTCTCTTAAAGAGGTCACATAACAACAAGGCCTCTCTAGAGTCAAGCTTCACTGGAATGCTTCTTAGAGATAACCGAAGAACCAGGCTTCTCTTCACGAGGTCACCTAACAACCAGTCTTCACTGTCAGACATTACATAACAACCAACCTTATCCATCAGAAGTCACCTAAAAACCAGGCTTTTCTGTCAGAGCTCTCGTAACAAACAGGCTTCTCCTTCTTAGATCACCCAACAACCAGTTTCTCTTTATGAGGTCACATAATATCCAAGTGTTTCTCTAAGAGCGCACATAATAAACAGGCTTCTCCTTATTACAGATCACTTAACAGCAAGTTTTCTCTTTGTGAGGTCACCTACCAACAGTCTTCTCTGTCAGAACACTGCTAGGTAGACTTCTCTTTCCGAGGTCACTTAACCAGGCGGCTACTTTTTAGATCACCCGAAAAACAGTGTTCTCTCTATGAGTTCACCTACAAACCAGTCTTCTCTGACAGAGACAACCTTATAATCAAGATTCTATTTAAGAGCTGCCTTAACAAACAGCCTTCTCTGTCAGAGGTTGCCTCACAACCAGGCTTCTCCATCACATGTCACCTTAAAAACATGCTTCTCTGTCAGAGATCACCTAACAACCAAGCTTCTGTGTAAGTGGTCATGTAACAAACTGGTTTCTCTGTCAGACATCACCTAACAACAAGACTTCTCTGTCAGAAGTCATCTAACAACAAGGCGTCCACTTATTACAGATCACGTAACAGTCAGCCTTCCCTTTAAGAGGTGACCAAACCACCATGCTTGTCTGTCAGAGAGAACCTGATAACCAGGCTTCTCTCAGAGCTCGCCTAACAAACAGGTATCTCCTTATTAGATCACCCAACAACCAGTCTTCCCTTTATGAGGTCACATAACAACTAGGCTTCTCTGTAACAAGGCTTCTCTGTATGCCTCATTAGAGGTCACCGAACAACAAGGCTTCTTTATGAGGTCACCTACCAACAAGTCTTCACTGTCAGAGACTACATGACAATCAAGCTTCTCCATCAGTAGTGACCTAACAAACAGGCTTCTCTTCCAGAGGTCACGTAACAACCAGGCTTCTCTGTAAGAGCTCACCTGACAAACATGCTTCTCATTATTAGGTCACAAAACAACCATCCTTCCATTTATGAGGTCACATAACACCCAGGCTTCTCTGTAAGAGCTCTTTAACAAACAGGTTTCTCAGTCACACATCACCTTACAAACTTCTCTGTCAGAGCTCATCTAACAACAAGCCTTCCACTGATACGATCTCCTAGAAAACAGTCTTCCCTTTAAGAGGTGACCTAAAAACCATGCTTCTCTGTCACATATAACCAGATAACCAGGCTTCTGTAAGAGCACCTAACCAACAGGCTTCTCCTTATTAGATCACCCAAAAACCAGCCTTCCCTGTATGAGGTCACGTAACAACCAGGATTCTCTGTACGCGCTCTGTATTAAACAGGTTTCTCTTTCAGACATCACCTGACAAGGCTTCTCTGTGAGAAGTCATCTAACAAGAAGCCTTCCACTCATTACAGGGCACCTAACATTCAGTATTCCCTATAAGACGTGATTGAGCAACCATTCTTCTCTGTCAGAGACAACCTGATGAGCAGGCGTCTCTCTCAGATGTCACCTAACAATAGGTCTTCTCGGTCAGAGGTAACCTACCAGGCTTACCCTCATTATGGATCACATGACTACCAGGTTCCTCCTTACTGGAGATCACCTGACAACCACGCTTCTCTTTGTGAGGTCAGCAACCAACCAGTCTTCACTGTCAGAGATAATGTAACAACTTACCTTCTCTGTCAGAAGTCACCTCATCACCAGGCATCTCTTTTGGAGGTCACCTAAGCACCAGGCTTCTCTTTTGGATGTCACCTAACAATCAGTCTTCTCTTTATGAGGTCACATAACAATCAGGCTTCTCTGTAAGAGCTCTGTAACAAACAGGTTTCTCTGTCAGACATGACTTAACAAGAATTCTCTGTCAGACATCGTCTGACCACAAGCCTTCCAGTGACTACAGATCACCCAACAATAAGTCTCCGATGGGAGACGTGACCTAAAAACCAAACTTCTCTCTCAGAGATAACCTGATAACCAGGCTTCTGTAAGAGCACGCCTAACCAAGGGGCTTCTCCTCATAAGATCACCCAACAACCAGTCTTCTCTTAAAGAGGTCACATAACAACAAGGCCTCTCTAGAGTCAAGCTTCACTGGAATGCTTCTTAGAGATAACCGAAGAACCAGGCTTCTCTTCACGAGGTCACCTAACAACCAGTCTTCACTGTCAGACATTACATAACAACCAACCTTATCCATCAGAAGTCACCTAAAAACCAGGCTTTTCTGTCAGAGCTCTCGTAACAAACAGGCTTCTCCTTCTTAGATCACCCAACAACCAGTTTCTCTTTATGAGGTCACATAATATCCAAGTGTTTCTCTAAGAGCTCACATAATAAACAGGCTTCTCCTTATTACAGATCACTTAACAGCAAGTTTTCTCTTTGTGAGGTCACCTACCAACAGTCTTCTCTGTCAGAACACTGCTAGGTAGACTTCTCTTTCAGAGGTCACTTAACAACCAGGCGGCTACTTTTTAGATCACCCAAAAAACAGTGTTCTCTCTATGAGTTCACCTACAAACCAGTCTTCTCTGACAGAGACAACCTTATAATCAAGATTCTATTTAAGAGCTGCCTTAACAAACAGCCTTCTCTGTCAGAGGTTGCCTCACAACCAGGCTTCTCCATCACATGTCACCTTAAAAACATGCTTCTCTGTCAGAGATCACCTAACAACCAAGCTTCTGTGTAAGTGGTCATGTAACAAACTGGTTTCTCTGTCAGACATCACCTAACAACAAGACTTCTCTGTCAGAAGTCATCTAACAACAAGGCGTCCACTTATTACAGATCACGTAACAGTCAGCCTTCCCTTTAAGAGGTGACCAAACCACCATGCTTGTCTGTCAGAGAGAACCTGATAACCAGGCTTCTCTCAGAGCTCGCCTAACAAACAGGTATCTCCTTATTAGATCACCCAACAACCAGTCTTCCCTTTATGAGGTCACATAACAACTAGGCTTCTCTGTAACAAGGCTTCTCTGTATGCCTCATTAGAGGTCACCGAACAACCAGGCTTCTTTATGAGGTCACCTACCAACAAGTCTTCACTGTCAGAGACTACATGACAATCAAGCTTCTCCATCAGTAGTGACCTAACAAACAGGCTTCTCTTCCAGAGGTCACGTAACAACCAGGCTTCTCTGTAAGAGCTCACCTGACAAACATGCTTCTCATTATTAGGTCACAAAACAACCATCCTTCCATTTATGAGGTCACATAACACCCAGGCTTCTCTGTAAGAGCTCTTTAACAAACAGGTTTCTCAGTCACACATCACCTTACAAACTTCTCTGTCAGAGCTCATCTAACAACAAGCCTTCCACTGATACGATCTCCTAGAAAACAGTCTTCCCTTTAAGAGGTGACCTAAAAACCATGCTTCTCTGTCACATATAACCAGATAACCAGGCTTCTGTAAGAGCACCTAACCAACAGGCTTCTCCTTATTAGATCACCCAAAAACCAGCCTTCCCTGTATGAGGTCACGTAACAACCAGGATTCTCTGTACGCGCTCTGTATTAAACAGGTTTCTCTTTCAGACATCACCTGACAAGACTTCTCTGTGAGAAGTCATCTAACAAGAAGCCTTCCACTCATTACAGGGCACCTAACATTCAGTATTCCCTATAAGACGTGATTGAGCAACCATTCTTCTCTGTCAGAGACAACCTGATGAGCAGGCGTCTCTCTCAGATGTCACCTAACAATAGGTCTTCTCGGTCAGAGGTAACCTACCAGGCTTACCCTCATTATGGATCACATGACTACCAGGTTCCTCCTTACTGGAGATCACCTGACAACCACGCTTCTCTTTGTGAGGTCAGCAACCAACCAGTCTTCACTGTCAGAGATAATGTAACAACTTACCTTCTCTGTCAGAAGTCACCTCATCACCAGGCATCTCTTTTGGAGGTCACCTAAGCACCAGGCGTCTCTTTTGGATGTCACCTAACAACCAGTCTTCTCTTTATGAGGTCACATAACAATCAGGCTTCTCTGTAAGAGCTCTGTAACAAACAGGTTTCTCTGTCAGACATGACTTAACAAGAATTCTCTGTCAGACATCGTCTGACCACAAGCCTTCCAGTGACTACAGATCACCCAACAATAAGTCTCCGATGGGAGACGTGACCTAAAAACCAAACTTCTCTCTCAGAGATAACCTGATAACCAGGCTTCTGTAAGAGCACGCCTAACCAAGGGGCTTCTCCTCATAAGATCACCCAACAACCAGTCTTCTCTTAAAGAGGTCACATAACAACAAGGCCTCTCTAGAGTCAAGCTTCACTGGAATGCTTCTTAGAGATAACCGAAGAACCAGGCTTCTCTTCACGAGGTCACCTAACAACCAGTCTTCACTGTCAGACATTACATAACAACCAACCTTATCCATCAGAAGTCACCTAAAAACCAGGCTTTTCTGTCAGAGCTCTCGTAACAAACAGGCTTCTCCTTCTTAGATCACCCAACAACCAGTTTCTCTTTATGAGGTCACATAATATCCAAGTGTTTCTCTAAGAGCTCACATAATAAACAGGCTTCTCCTTATTACAGATCACTTAACAGCAAGTTTTCTCTTTGTGAGGTCACCTACCAACAGTCTTCTCTGTCAGAACACTGCTAGGTAGACTTCTCTTTCAGAGGTCACTTAACAACCAGGCGGCTACTTTTTAGATCACCCAAAAAACAGTGTTCTCTCTATGAGTTCACCTACAAACCAGTCTTCTCTGACAGAGACAACCTTATAATCAAGATTCTATTTAAGAGCTGCCTTAACAAACAGCCTTCTCTGTCAGAGGTTGCCTCACAACCAGGCTTCTCCATCACATGTCACCTTAAAAACATGCTTCTCTGTCAGAGATCACCTAACAACCAAGCTTCTGTGTAAGTGGTCATGTAACAAACTGGTTTCTCTGTCAGACATCACCTAACAACAAGACTTCTCTGTCAGAAGTCATCTAACAACAAGGCGTCCACTTATTACAGATCACGTAACAGTCAGCCTTCCCTTTAAGAGGTGACCAAACCACCATGCTTGTCTGTCAGAGAGAACCTGATAACCAGGCTTCTCTCAGAGCTCGCCTAACAAACAGGTATCTCCTTATTAGATCACCCAACAACCAGTCTTCCCTTTATGAGGTCACATAACAACTAGGCTTCTCTGTAACAAGGCTTCTCTGTATGCCTCATTAGAGGTCACCGAACAACAAGGCTTCTTTATGAGGTCACCTACCAACAAGTCTTCACTGTCAGAGACTACATGACAATCAAGCTTCTCCATCAGTAGTGACCTAACAAACAGGCTTCTCTTCCAGAGGTCACGTAACAACCAGGCTTCTCTGTAAGAGCTCACCTGACAAACATGCTTCTCATTATTAGGTCACAAAACAACCATCCTTCCATTTATGAGGTCACATAACACCCAGGCTTCTCTGTAAGAGCTCTTTAACAAACAGGTTTCTCAGTCACACATCACCTTACAAACTTCTCTGTCAGAGCTCATCTAACAACAAGCCTTCCACTGATACGATCTCCTAGAAAACAGTCTTCCCTTTAAGAGGTGACCTAAAAACCATGCTTCTCTGTCACATATAACCAGATAACCAGGCTTCTGTAAGAGCACCTAACCAACAGGCTTCTCCTTATTAGATCACCCAAAAACCAGCCTTCCCTGTATGAGGTCACGTAACAACCAGGATTCTCTGTACGCGCTCTGTATTAAACAGGTTTCTCTTTCAGACATCACCTGACAAGACTTCTCTGTGAGAAGTCATCTAACAAGAAGCCTTCCACTCATTACAGGGCACCTAACATTCAGTATTCCCTATAAGACGTGATTGAGCAACCATTCTTCTCTGTCAGAGACAACCTGATGAGCAGGCGTCTCTCTCAGATGTCACCTAACAATAGGTCTTCTCGGTCAGAGGTAACCTACCAGGCTTACCCTCATTATGGATCACATGACTACCAGGTTCCTCCTTACTGGAGATCACCTGACAACCACGCTTCTCTTTGTGAGGTCAGCAACCAACCAGTCTTCACTGTCAGAGATAATGTAACAACTTACCTTCTCTGTCAGAAGTCACCTCATCACCAGGCATCTCTTTTGGAGGTCACCTAAGCACCAGGCGTCTCTTTTGGATGTCACCTAACAACCAGTCTTCTCTTTATGAGGTCACATAACAATCAGGCTTCTCTGTAAGAGCTCTGTAACAAACAGGTTTCTCTGTCAGACATGACTTAACAAGAATTCTCTGTCAGACATCGTCTGACCACAAGCCTTCCAGTGACTACAGATCACCCAACAATAAGTCTCCGATGGGAGACGTGACCTAAAAACCAAACTTCTCTCTCAGAGATAACCTGATAACCAGGCTTCTGTAAGAGCACGCCTAACCAAGGGGCTTCTCCTCATAAGATCACCCAACAACCAGTCTTCTCTTAAAGAGGTCACATAACAACAAGGCCTCTCTAGAGTCAAGCTTCACTGGAATGCTTCTTAGAGATAACCGAAGAACCAGGCTTCTCTTCACGAGGTCACCTAACAACCAGTCTTCACTGTCAGACATTACATAACAACCAACCTTATCCATCAGAAGTCACCTAAAAACCAGGCTTTTCTGTCAGAGCTCTCGTAACAAACAGGCTTCTCCTTCTTAGATCACCCAACAACCAGTTTCTCTTTATGAGGTCACATAATATCCAAGTGTTTCTCTAAGAGCTCACATAATAAACAGGCTTCTCCTTATTACAGATCACTTAACAGCAAGTTTTCTCTTTGTGAGGTCACCTACCAACAGTCTTCTCTGTCAGAACACTGCTAGGTAGACTTCTCTTTCCGAGGTCACTTAACAACCAGGCGGCTACTTTTTAGATCACCCAAAAAACAGTGTTCTCTCTATGAGTTCACCTACAAACCAGTCTTCTCTGACAGAGACAACCTTATAATCAAGATTCTATTTAAGAGCTGCCTTAACAAACAGCCTTCTCTGTCAGAGGTTGCCTCACAACCAGGCTTCTCCATCACATGTCACCTTAAAAACATGCTTCTCTGTCAGAGATCACCTAACAACCAAGCTTCTGTGTAAGTGGTCATGTAACAAACTGGTTTCTCTGTCAGACATCACCTAACAACAAGACTTCTCTGTCAGAAGTCATCTAACAACAAGGCGTCCACTTATTACAGATCACGTAACAGTCAGCCTTCCCTTTAAGAGGTGACCAAACCACCATGCTTGTCTGTCAGAGAGAACCTGATAACCAGGCTTCTCTCAGAGCTCGCCTAACAAACAGGTATCTCCTTATTAGATCACCCAACAACCAGTCTTCCCTTTATGAGGTCACATAACAACTAGGCTTCTCTGTAACAAGGCTTCTCTGTATGCCTCATTAGAGGTCACCGAACAACCAGGCTTCTTTATGAGGTCACCTACCAACAAGTCTTCACTGTCAGAGACTACATAACAATCAAGCTTCTCCATCAGTAGTGACCTAACAAACAGGCTTCTCTTCCAGAGGTCACGTAACAACCAGGCTTCTCTGTAAGAGCTCACCTGACAAACATGCTTCTCATTATTAGGTCACAAAACAACCATCCTTCCATTTATGAGGTCACATAACACCCAGGCTTCTCTGTAAGAGCTCTTTAACAAACAGGTTTCTCAGTCACACATCACCTTACAAACTTCTCTGTCAGAGCTCATCTAACAACAAGCCTTCCACTGATACGATCTCCTAGAAAACAGTCTTCCCTTTAAGAGGTGACCTAAAAACCATGCTTCTCTGTCACATATAACCAGATAACCAGGCTTCTGTAAGAGCACCTAACCAACAGGCTTCTCCTTATTAGATCACCCAAAAACCAGCCTTCCCTGTATGAGGTCACGTAACAACCAGGATTCTCTGTACGCGCTCTGTATTAAACAGGTTTCTCTTTCAGACATCACCTGACAAGACTTCTCTGTGAGAAGTCATCTAACAAGAAGCCTTCCACTCATTACAGGTCACCTAACATTCAGTATTCCCTATAAGACGTGATTGAGCAACCATTCTTCTCTGTCAGAGACAACCTGATGAGCAGGCGTCTCTCTCAGATGTCACCTAACAATAGGTCTTCTCGGTCAGAGGTAACCTACCAGGCTTACCCTCATTATGGATCACATGACTACCAGGTTCCTCCTTACTGGAGATCACCTGACAACCACGCTTCTCTTTGTGAGGTCAGCAACCAACCAGTCTTCACTGTCAGAGATAATGTAACAACTTACCTTCTCTGTCAGAAGTCACCTCATCACCAGGCATCTCTTTTGGAGGTCACCTAAGCACCAGGCGTCTCTTTTGGATGTCACCTAACAACCAGTCTTCTCTTTATGAGGTCACATAACAATCAGGCTTCTCTGTAAGAGCTCTGTAACAAACAGGTTTCTCTGTCAGACATGACTTAACAAGAATTCTCTGTCAGACATCGTCTGACCACAAGCCTTCCACTCACTACAGATCACCCCACAATCAGTCTCCGATGGGAGACGTGACCTAAAAACCAAACTTCTCTCTCAGAGATAACCTGATAACCAGGCTTCTGTAAGAGCACGCCTAACCAAGGGGCTTCTCCTCATAAGATCACCCAACAACCAGTCTTCTCTTAAAGAGGTCACATAACAACAAGGCCTCTCTAGAGTCAAGCTTCACTGGAATGCTTCTTAGAGATAACCGAAGAACCAGGCTTCTCTTCACGAGGTCACCTAACAACCAGTCTTCACTGTCAGACATTACATAACAACCAACCTTATCCATCAGAAGTCACCTAAAAACCAGGCTTTTCTGTCAGAGCTCTCGTAACAAACAGGCTTCTCCTTCTTAGATCACCCAACAACCAGTTTCTCTTTATGAGGTCACATAATATCCAAGTGTTTCTCTAAGAGCTCACATAATAAACAGGCTTCTCCTTATTACAGATCACTTAACAGCAAGTTTTCTCTTTGTGAGGTCACCTACCAACAGTCTTCTCTGTCAGAACACTGCTAGGTAGACTTC
This sequence comes from Manis pentadactyla, assembly GCF_030020395.1. Lineage (NCBI taxonomy): Eukaryota > Metazoa > Chordata > Mammalia > Pholidota > Manidae > Manis > Manis pentadactyla. The sequence goes on along the minus strand of NC_080022.1, from coordinate 103,835,502 downwards.
TCTTTCAGAGGTCACTTAACAACCAGGCGGCTACTTTTTAGATCACCCAAAAAACAGTGTTCTCTCTATGAGTTCACCTACAAACCAGTCTTCTCTGACAGAGACAACCTTATAATCAAGATTCTATTTAAGAGCTGCCTTAACAAACAGCCTTCTCTGTCAGAGGTTGCCTCACAACCAGGCTTCTCCATCACATGTCACCTTAAAAACATGCTTCTCTGTCAGAGATCACCTAACAACCAAGCTTCTGTGTAAGTGGTCATGTAACAAACTGGTTTCTCTGTCAGACATCACCTAACAACAAGACTTCTCTGTCAGAAGTCATCTAACAACAAGGCGTCCACTTATTACAGATCACGTAACAGTCAGCCTTCCCTTTAAGAGGTGACCAAACCACCATGCTTGTCTGTCAGAGAGAACCTGATAACCAGGCTTCTCTCAGAGCTCGCCTAACAAACAGGTATCTCCTTATTAGATCACCCAACAACCAGTCTTCCCTTTATGAGGTCACATAACAACTAGGCTTCTCTGTAACAAGGCTTCTCTGTATGCCTCATTAGAGGTCACCGAACAACCAGGCTTCTTTATGAGGTCACCTACCAACAAGTCTTCACTGTCAGAGACTACATAACAATCAAGCTTCTCCATCAGTAGTGACCTAACAAACAGGCTTCTCTTCCAGAGGTCACGTAACAACCAGGCTTCTCTGTAAGAGCTCACCTGACAAACATGCTTCTCATTATTAGGTCACAAAACAACCATCCTTCCATTTAGGAGGTCACATAACACCCAGGCTTCTCTGTAAGAGCTCTTTAACAAACAGGTTTCTCAGTCACACATCACCTTACAAACTTCTCTGTCAGAGCTCATCTAACAACAAGCCTTCCACTGATACGATCTCCTAGAAAACAGTCTTCCCTTTAAGAGGTGACCTAAAAACCATGCTTCTCTGTCACATATAACCAGATAACCAGGCTTCTGTAAGAGCACCTAACCAACAGGCTTCTCCTTATTAGATCACCCAAAAACCAGCCTTCCCTGTATGAGGTCACGTAACAACCAGGATTCTCTGTACGCGCTCTGTATTAAACAGGTTTCTCTTTCAGACATCACCTGACAAGACTTCTGTGTGAGAAGTCATCTAACAAGAAGCCTTCCACTCATTACAGGTCACCTAACATTCAGTATTCCCTATAAGACGTGATTGAGGAACCATTCTTCTCTGTCAGAGACAACCTGATGAGCAGGCGTCTCTCTCAGATGTCACCTAACAATAGGTCTTCTCGGTCAGAGGTAACCTACCAGGCTTACCCTCATTATGGATCACATGACTACCAGGTTCCTCCTTACTGGAGATCACCTGACAACCACGCTTCTCTTTGTGAGGTCAGCAACCAACCAGTCTTCACTGTCAGAGATAATGTAACAACTTACCTTCTCTGTCAGAAGTCACCTCATCACCAGGCATCTCTTTTGGAGGTCACCTAAGCACCAGGCGTCTCTTTTGGATGTCACCTAACAACCAGTCTTCTCTTTATGAGGTCACATAACAATCAGGCTTCTCTGTAAGAGCTCTGTAACAAACAGGTTTCTCTGTCAGACATGACTTAACAAGAATTCTCTGTCAGACATCGTCTGACCACAAGCCTTCCAGTGACTACAGATCACCCAACAATAAGTCTCCGATGGGAGACGTGACCTAAAAATCAAACTTCTCTCTCAGAGATAACCTGATAACCAGGCTTCTGTAAGAGCACGCCTAACCAAGGGGCTTCTCCTCATAAGATCACCCAACAACCAGTCTTCTCTTAAAGAGGTCACATAACAACAAGGCCTCTCTAGAGTCAAGCTTCACTGGAATGCTTCTTAGAGATAACCGAAGAACCAGGCTTCTCTTCACGAGGTCACCTAACAACCAGTCTTCACTGTCAGACATTACATAACAACCAACCTTATCCATCAGAAGTCACCTAAAAACCAGGCTTTTCTGTCAGAGCTCTCGTAACAGACAGGCTTCTCCTTCTTAGATCACCCAACAACCAGTTTCTCTTTATGAGGTCACATAATATCCAAGTGTTTCTCTAAGAGCTCACATAATAAACAGGCTTCTCCTTATTACAGATCACTTAACAGCAAGTTTTCTCTTTGTGAGGTCACCTACCAACAGTCTTCTCTGTCAGAACACTGCTAGGTAGACTTCTCTTTCCGAGGTCACTTAACAACCAGGCGGCTACTTTTTAGATCACCCGAAAAACAGTGTTCTCTCTATGAGTTCACCTACAAACCAGTCTTCTCTGACAGAGACAACCTTATAATCAAGATTCTATTTAAGAGCTGCCTTAACAAACAGCCTTCTCTGTCAGAGGTTGCCTCACAACCAGGCTTCTCCATCACATGTCACCTTAAAAACATGCTTCTCTGTCAGAGATCACCTAACAACCAAGCTTCTGTGTAAGTGGTCATGTAACAAACTGGTTTCTCTGTCAGACATCACCTAACAACAAGACTTCTCTGTCAGAAGTCATCTAACAACAAGGCGTCCACTTATTACAGATCACGTAACAGTCAGCCTTCCCTTTAAGAGGTGACCAAACCACCATGCTTGTCTGTCAGAGAGAACCTGATAACCAGGCTTCTCTCAGAGCTCGCCTAACAAACAGGTATCTCCTTATTAGATCACCCAACAACCAGTCTTCCCTTTATGAGGTCACATAACAACTAGGCTTCTCTGTAACAAGGCTTCTCTGTATGCCTCATTAGAGGTCACCGAACAACCAGGCTTCTTTATGAGGTCACCTACCAACAAGTCTTCACTGTCAGAGACTACATAACAATCAAGCTTCTCCATCAGTAGTGACCTAACAAACAGGCTTCTCTTCCAGAGGTCACGTAACAACCAGGCTTCTCTGTAAGAGCTCACCTGACAAACATGCTTCTCATTATTAGGTCACAAAACAACCATCCTTCCATTTATGAGGTCACATAACACCCAGGCTTCTCTGTAAGAGCTCTTTAACAAACAGGTTTCTCAGTCACACATCACCTTACAAACTTCTCTGTCAGAGCTCATCTAACAACAAGCCTTCCACTGATACGATCTCCTAGAAAACAGTCTTCCCTTTAAGAGGTGACCTAAAAACCATGCTTCTCTGTCACATATAACCAGATAACCAGGCTTCTGTAAGAGCACCTAACCAACAGGCTTCTCCTTATTAGATCACCCAAAAACCAGCCTTCCCTGTATGAGGTCACGTAACAACCAGGATTCTCTGTACGCGCTCTGTATTAAACAGGTTTCTCTTTCAGACATCACCTGACAAGACTTCTCTGTGAGAAGTCATCTAACAAGAAGCCTTCCACTCATTACAGGTCACCTAACATTCAGTATTCCCTATAAGACGTGATTGAGCAACCATTCTTCTCTGTCAGAGACAACCTGATGAGCAGGCGTCTCTCTCAGATGTCACCTAACAATAGGTCTTCTCGGTCAGAGGTAACCTACCAGGCTTACCCTCATTATGGATCACATGACTACCAGGTTCCTCCTTACTGGAGATCACCTGACAACCACGCTTCTCTTTGTGAGGTCAGCAACCAACCAGTCTTCACTGTCAGAGATAATGTAACAACTTACCTTCTCTGTCAGAAGTCACCTCATCACCAGGCATCTCTTTTGGAGGTCACCTAAGCACCAGGCGTCTCTTTTGGATGTCACCTAACAACCAGTCTTCTCTTTATGAGGTCACATAACAATCAGGCTTCTCTGTAAGAGCTCTGTAACAAACAGGTTTCTCTGTCAGACATGACTTAACAAGAATTCTCTGTCAGACATCGTCTGACCACAAGCCTTCCACTCACTACAGATCACCCCACAATCAGTCTCCGATGGGAGACGTGACCTAAAAACCAAACTTCTCTCTCAGAGATAACCTGATAACCAGGCTTCTGTAAGAGCACGCCTAACCAAGGGGCTTCTCCTCATAAGATCACCCAACAACCAGTCTTCTCTTAAAGAGGTCACATAACAACAAGGCCTCTCTAGAGTCAAGCTTCACTGGAATGCTTCTTAGAGATAACCGAAGAACCAGGCTTCTCTTCACGAGGTCACCTAACAACCAGTCTTCACTGTCAGACATTACATAACAACCAACCTTATCCATCAGAAGTCACCTAAAAACCAGGCTTTTCTGTCAGAGCTCTCGTAACAAACAGGCTTCTCCTTCTTAGATCACCCAACAACCAGTTTCTCTTTATGAGGTCACATAATATCCAAGTGTTTCTCTAAGAGCTCACATAATAAACAGGCTTCTCCTTATTACAGATCACTTAACAGCAAGTTTTCTCTTTGTGAGGTCACCTACCAACAGTCTTCTCTGTCAGAACACTGCTAGGTAGACTTCTCTTTCAGAGGTCACTTAACAACCAGGCGGCTACTTTTTAGATCACCCAAAAAACAGTGTTCTCTCTATGAGTTCACCTACAAACCAGTCTTCTCTGACAGAGACAACCTTATAATCAAGATTCTATTTAAGAGCTGCCTTAACAAACAGCCTTCTCTGTCAGAGGTTGCCTCACAACCAGGCTTCTCCATCACATGTCACCTTAAAAACATGCTTCTCTGTCAGAGATCACCTAACAACCAAGCTTCTGTGTAAGTGGTCATGTAACAAACTGGTTTCTCTGTCAGACATCACCTAACAACAAGACTTCTCTGTCAGAAGTCATCTAACAACAAGGCGTCCACTTATTACAGATCACGTAACAGTCAGCCTTCCCTTTAAGAGGTGACCAAACCACCATGCTTGTCTGTCAGAGAGAACCTGATAACCAGGCTTCTCTCAGAGCTCGCCTAACAAACAGGTATCTCCTTATTAGATCACCCAACAACCAGTCTTCCCTTTATGAGGTCACATAACAACTAGGCTTCTCTGTAACAAGGCTTCTCTGTATGCCTCATTAGAGGTCACCGAACAACCAGGCTTCTTTATGAGGTCACCTACCAACAAGTCTTCACTGTCAGAGACTACATAACAATCAAGCTTCTCCATCAGTAGTGACCTAACAAACAGGCTTCTCTTCCAGAGGTCACGTAACAACCAGGCTTCTCTGTAAGAGCTCACCTGACAAACATGCTTCTCATTATTAGGTCACAAAACAACCATCCTTCCATTTAGGAGGTCACATAACACCCAGGCTTCTCTGTAAGAGCTCTTTAACAAACAGGTTTCTCAGTCACACATCACCTTACAAACTTCTCTGTCAGAGCTCATCTAACAACAAGCCTTCCACTGATACGATCTCCTAGAAAACAGTCTTCCCTTTAAGAGGTGACCTAAAAACCATGCTTCTCTGTCACATATAACCAGATAACCAGGCTTCTGTAAGAGCACCTAACCAACAGGCTTCTCCTTATTAGATCACCCAAAAACCAGCCTTCCCTGTATGAGGTCACGTAACAACCAGGATTCTCTGTACGCGCTCTGTATTAAACAGGTTTCTCTTTCAGACATCACCTGACAAGACTTCTGTGTGAGAAGTCATCTAACAAGAAGCCTTCCACTCATTACAGGTCACCTAACATTCAGTATTCCCTATAAGACGTGATTGAGGAACCATTCTTCTCTGTCAGAGACAACCTGATGAGCAGGCGTCTCTCTCAGATGTCACCTAACAATAGGTCTTCTCGGTCAGAGGTAACCTACCAGGCTTACCCTCATTATGGATCACATGACTACCAGGTTCCTCCTTACTGGAGATCACCTGACAACCACGCTTCTCTTTGTGAGGTCAGCAACCAACCAGTCTTCACTGTCAGAGATAATGTAACAACTTACCTTCTCTGTCAGAAGTCACCTCATCACCAGGCATCTCTTTTGGAGGTCACCTAAGCACCAGGCGTCTCTTTTGGATGTCACCTAACAACCAGTCTTCTCTTTATGAGGTCACATAACAATCAGGCTTCTCTGTAAGAGCTCTGTAACAAACAGGTTTCTCTGTCAGACATGACTTAACAAGAATTCTCTGTCAGACATCGTCTGACCACAAGCCTTCCAGTGACTACAGATCACCCAACAATAAGTCTCCGATGGGAGACGTGACCTAAAAACCAAACTTCTCTCTCAGAGATAACCTGATAACCAGGCTTCTGTAAGAGCACGCCTAACCAAGGGGCTTCTCCTCATAAGATCACCCAACAACCAGTCTTCTCTTAAAGAGGTCACATAACAACAAGGCCTCTCTAGAGTCAAGCTTCACTGGAATGCTTCTTAGAGATAACCGAAGAACCAGGCTTCTCTTCACGAGGTCACCTAACAACCAGTCTTCACTGTCAGACATTACATAACAACCAACCTTATCCATCAGAAGTCACCTAAAAACCAGGCTTTTCTGTCAGAGCTCTCGTAACAGACAGGCTTCTCCTTCTTAGATCACCCAACAACCAGTTTCTCTTTATGAGGTCACATAATATCCAAGTGTTTCTCTAAGAGCTCACATAATAAACAGGCTTCTCCTTATTACAGATCACTTAACAGCAAGTTTTCTCTTTGTGAGGTCACCTACCAACAGTCTTCTCTGTCAGAACACTGCTAGGTAGACTTCTCTTTCCGAGGTCACTTAACAACCAGGCGGCTACTTTTTAGATCACCCGAAAAACAGTGTTCTCTCTATGAGTTCACCTACAAACCAGTCTTCTCTGACAGAGACAACCTTATAATCAAGATTCTATTTAAGAGCTGCCTTAACAAACAGCCTTCTCTGTCAGAGGTTGCCTCACAACCAGGCTTCTCCATCACATGTCACCTTAAAAACATGCTTCTCTGTCAGAGATCACCTAACAACCAAGCTTCTGTGTAAGTGGTCATGTAACAAACTGGTTTCTCTGTCAGACATCACCTAACAACAAGACTTCTCTGTCAGAAGTCATCTAACAACAAGGCGTCCACTTATTACAGATCACGTAACAGTCAGCCTTCCCTTTAAGAGGTGACCAAACCACCATGCTTGTCTGTCAGAGAGAACCTGATAACCAGGCTTCTCTCAGAGCTCGCCTAACAAACAGGTATCTCCTTATTAGATCACCCAACAACCAGTCTTCCCTTTATGAGGTCACATAACAACTAGGCTTCTCTGTAACAAGGCTTCTCTGTATGCCTCATTAGAGGTCACCGAACAACCAGGCTTCTTTATGAGGTCACCTACCAACAAGTCTTCACTGTCAGAGACTACATAACAATCAAGCTTCTCCATCAGTAGTGACCTAACAAACAGGCTTCTCTTCCAGAGGTCACGTAACAACCAGGCTTCTCTGTAAGAGCTCACCTGACAAACATGCTTCTCATTATTAGGTCACAAAACAACCATCCTTCCATTTATGAGGTCACATAACACCCAAGCTTCTCTGTGAGAGCTCTATAACAAACAGGTTTCTCAGTCACACATCACCTTACAAACTTCTCTGTCAGAGCTCATCTAACAACAAGCCTTCCACTGATACGATCTCCTAGAAAACAGTCTTCCCTTTAAGAGGTGACCTAAAAACCATGCTTCTCTGTCACATATAACCAGATAACCAGGCTTCTGTAAGAGCACCTAACCAACAGGCTTCTCCTTATTAGATCACCCAAAAACCAGCCTTCCCTGTATGAGGTCACGTAACAACCAGGATTCTCTGTACGCGCTCTGTATTAAACAGGTTTCTCTTTCAGACATCACCTGACAAGACTTCTCTGTGAGAAGTCATCTAACAAGAAGCCTTCCACTCATTACAGGTCACCTAACATTCAGTATTCCCTATAAGACGTGATTGAGCAACCATTCTTCTCTGTCAGAGACAACCTGATGAGCAGGCGTCTCTCTCAGATGTCACCTAACAATAGGTCTTCTCGGTCAGAGGTAACCTACCAGGCTTACCCTCATTATGGATCACATGACTACCAGGTTCCTCCTTACTGGAGATCACCTGACAACCACGCTTCTCTTTGTGAGGTCAGCAACCAACCAGTCTTCACTGTCAGAGATAATGTAACAACTTACCTTCTCTGTCAGAAGTCACCTCATCACCAGGCATCTCTTTTGGAGGTCACCTAAGCACCAGGCTTCTCTTTTGGATGTCACCTAACAACCAGTCTTCTCTTTATGAGGTCACATAACAATCAGGCTTCTCTGTAAGAGCTCTGTAACAAACAGGTTTCTCTGTCAGACATGACTTAACAAGAATTCTCTGTCAGACATCGTCTGACCACAAGCCTTCCACTCACTACAGATCACCCCACAATCAGTCTCCGATGGGAGACGTGACCTAAAAACCAAACTTCTCTCTCAGAGATAACCTGATAACCAGGCTTCTGTAAGAGCACGCCTAACCAAGGGGCTTCTCCTCATAAGATCACCCAACAACCAGTCTTCTCTTAAAGAGGTCACATAACAACAAGGCCTCTCTAGAGTCAAGCTTCACTGGAATGCTTCTTAGAGATAACCGAAGAACCAGGCTTCTCTTCACGAGGTCACCTAACAACCAGTCTTCACTGTCAGACATTACATAACAACCAACCTTATCCATCAGAAGTCACCTAAAAACCAGGCTTTTCTGTCAGAGCTCTCGTAACAAACAGGCTTCTCCTTCTTAGATCACCCAACAACCAGTTTCTCTTTATGAGGTCACATAATATCCAAGTGTTTCTCTAAGAGCTCACATAATAAACAGGCTTCTCCTTATTACAGATCACTTAACAGCAAGTTTTCTCTTTGTGAGGTCACCTACCAACAGTCTTCTCTGTCAGAACACTGCTAGGTAGACTTCTCTTTCAGAGGTCACTTAACAACCAGGCGGCTACTTTTTAGATCACCCAAAAAACAGTGTTCTCTCTATGAGTTCACCTACAAACCAGTCTTCTCTGACAGAGACAACCTTATAATCAAGATTCTATTTAAGAGCTGCCTTAACAAACAGCCTTCTCTGTCAGAGGTTGCCTCACAACCAGGCTTCTCCATCACATGTCACCTTAAAAACATGCTTCTCTGTCAGAGATCACCTAACAACCAAGCTTCTGTGTAAGTGGTCATGTAACAAACTGGTTTCTCTGTCAGACATCACCTAACAACAAGACTTCTCTGTCAGAAGTCATCTAACAACAAGGCGTCCACTTATTACAGATCACGTAACAGTCAGCCTTCCCTTTAAGAGGTGACCAAACCACCATGCTTGTCTGTCAGAGAGAACCTGATAACCAGGCTTCTCTCAGAGCTCGCCTAACAAACAGGTATCTCCTTATTAGATCACCCAACAACCAGTCTTCCCTTTATGAGGTCACATAACAACTAGGCTTCTCTGTAACAAGGCTTCTCTGTATGCCTCATTAGAGGTCACCGAACAACCAGGCTTCTTTATGAGGTCACCTACCAACAAGTCTTCACTGTCAGAGACTACATAACAATCAAGCTTCTCCATCAGTAGTGACCTAACAAACAGGCTTCTCTTCCAGAGGTCACGTAACAACCAGGCTTCTCTGTAAGAGCTCACCTGACAAACATGCTTCTCATTATTAGGTCACAAAACAACCATCCTTCCATTTATGAGGTCACATAACACCCAGGCTTCTCTGTAAGAGCTCTTTAACAAACAGGTTTCTCAGTCACACATCACCTTACAAACTTCTCTGTCAGAGCTCATCTAACAACAAGCCTTCCACTGATACGATCTCCTAGAAAACAGTCTTCCCTTTAAGAGGTGACCTAAAAACCATGCTTCTCTGTCACATATAACCAGATAACCAGGCTTCTGTAAGAGCACCTAACCAACAGGCTTCTCCTTATTAGATCACCCAAAAACCAGCCTTCCCTGTATGAGGTCACGAAACAACCAGGATTCTCTGTACGCGCTCTGTATTAAACAGGTTTCTCTTTCAGACATCACCTGACAAGACTTCTCTGTGAGAAGTCATCTAACAAGAAGCCTTCCACTCATTACAGGTCACCTAACATTCAGTATTCCCTATAAGACGTGATTGAGCAACCATTCTTCTCTGTCAGAGACAACCTGATGAGCAGGCGTCTCTCTCAGATGTCACCTAACAATAGGTCTTCTCGGTCAGAGGTAACCTACCAGGCTTACCCTCATTATGGATCACATGACTACCAGGTTCCTCCTTACTGGAGATCACCTGACAACCACGCTTCTCTTTGTGAGGTCAGCAACCAACCAGTCTTCACTGTCAGAGATAATGTAACAACTTACCTTCTCTGTCAGAAGTCACCTCATCACCAGGCATCTCTTTTGGAGGTCACCTAAGCACCAGGCGTCTCTTTTGGATGTCACCTAACAACCAGTCTTCTCTTTATGAGGTCACATAACAATCAGGCTTCTCTGTAAGAGCTCTGTAACAAACAGGTTTCTCTGTCAGACATGACTTAACAAGAATTCTCTGTCAGACATCGTCTGACCACAAGCCTTCCAGTGACTACAGATCACCCAACAATAAGTCTCCGATGGGAGACGTGACCTAAAAACCAAACTTCTCTCTCAGAGATAACCTGATAACCAGGCTTCTGTAAGAGCACGCCTAACCAAGGGGCTTCTCCTCATAAGATCACCCAACAACCAGTCTTCTCTTAAAGAGGTCACATAACAACAAGGCCTCTCTAGAGTCAAGCTTCACTGGAATGCTTCTTAGAGATAACCGAAGAACCAGGCTTCTCTTCACGAGGTCACCTAACAACCAGTCTTCACTGTCAGACATTACATAACAACCAACCTTATCCATCAGAAGTCACCTAAAAACCAGGCTTTTCTGTCAGAGCTCTCGTAACAAACAGGCTTCTCCTTCTTAGATCACCCAACAACCAGTTTCTCTTTATGAGGTCACATAATATCCAAGTGTTTCTCTAAGAGCTCACATAATAAACAGGCTTCTCCTTATTACAGATCACTTAACAGCAAGTTTTCTCTTTGTGAGGTCACCTACCAACAGTCTTCTCTGTCAGAACACTGCTAGGTAGACTTCTCTTTCCGAGGTCACTTAACAACCAGGCGGCTACTTTTTAGATCACCCGAAAAACAGTGTTCTCTCTATGAGTTCACCTACAAACCAGTCTTCTCTGACAGAGACAACCTTATAATCAAGATTCTATTTAAGAGCTGCCTTAACAAACAGCCTTCTCTGTCAGAGGTTGCCTCACAACCAGGCTTCTCCATCACATGTCACCTTAAAAACATGCTTCTCTGTCAGAGATCACCTAACAACCAAGCTTCTGTGTAAGTGGTCATGTAACAAACTGGTTTCTCTGTCAGACATCACCTAACAACAAGACTTCTCTGTCAGAAGTCATCTAACAACAAGGCGTCCACTTATTACAGATCACGTAACAGTCAGCCTTCCCTTTAAGAGGTGACCAAACCACCATGCTTGTCTGTCAGAGAGAACCTGATAACCAGGCTTCTCTCAGAGCTCGCCTAACAAACAGGTATCTCCTTATTAGATCACCCAACAACCAGTCTTCCCTTTATGAGGTCACATAACAACTAGGCTTCTCTGTAACAAGGCTTCTCTGTATGCCTCATTAGAGGTCACCGAACAACCAGGCTTCTTTATGAGGTCACCTACCAACAAGTCTTCACTGTCAGAGACTACATGACAATCAAGCTTCTCCATCAGTAGTGACCTAACAAACAGGCTTCTCTTCCAGAGGTCACGTAACAACCAGGCTTCTCTGTAAGAGCTCACCTGACAAACATGCTTCTCATTATTAGGTCACAAAACAACCATCCTTCCATTTATGAGGTCACATAACACCCAGGCTTCTCTGTAAGAGCTCTTTAACAAACAGGTTTCTCAGTCACACATCACCTTACAAACTTCTCTGTCAGAGCTCATCTAACAACAAGCCTTCCACTGATACGATCTCCTAGAAAACAGTCTTCCCTTTAAGAGGTGACCTAAAAACCATGCTTCTCTGTCACATATAACCAGATAACCAGGCTTCTGTAAGAGCACCTAACCAACAGGCTTCTCCTTATTAGATCACCCAAAAACCAGCCTTCCCTGTATGAGGTCACGTAACAACCAGGATTCTCTGTACGCGCTCTGTATTAAACAGGTTTCTCTTTCAGACATCACCTGACAAGACTTCTCTGTGAGAAGTCATCTAACAAGAAGCCTTCCACTCATTACAGGTCACCTAACATTCAGTATTCCCTATAAGACGTGATTGAGCAACCATTCTTCTCTGTCAGAGACAACCTGATGAGCAGGCGTCTCTCTCAGATGTCACCTAACAATAGGTCTTCTCGGTCAGAGGTAACCTACCAGGCTTACCCTCATTATGGATCACATGACTACCAGGTTCCTCCTTACTGGAGATCACCTGACAACCACGCTTCTCTTTGTGAGGTCAGCAACCAACCAGTCTTCACTGTCAGAGATAATGTAACAACTTACCTTCTCTGTCAGAAGTCACCTCATCACCAGGCATCTCTTTTGGAGGTCACCTAAGCACCAGGCTTCTCTTTTGGATGTCACCTAACAACCAGTCTTCTCTTTATGAGGTCACATAACAATCAGGCTTCTCTGTAAGAGCTCTGTAACAAACAGGTTTCTCTGTCAGACATGACTTAACAAGAATTCTCTGTCAGACATCGTCTGACCACAAGCCTTCCAGTGACTACAGATCTCCCAACAATAAGTCTCCGATGGGAGACGTGACCTAAAAACCAAACTTCTCTCTCAGAGATAACCTGATAACCAGGCTTCTGTAAGAGCACGCCTAACCAAGGGGCTTCTCCTCATAAGATCACCCAACAACCAGTCTTCTCTTAAAGAGGTCACATAACAACAAGGCCTCTCTAGAGTCAAGCTTCACTGGAATGCTTCTTAGAGATAACCGAAGAACCAGGCTTCTCTTCACGAGGTCACCTAACAACCAGTCTTCACTGTCAGACATTACATAACAACCAACCTTATCCATCAGAAGTCACCTAAAAACCAGGCTTTTCTGTCAGAGCTCTCGTAACAAACAGGCTTCTCCTTCTTAGATCACCCAACAACCAGTTTCTCTTTATGAGGTCACATAATATCCAAGTGTTTCTCTAAGAGCTCACATAATAAACAGGCTTCTCCTTATTACAGATCACTTAACAGCAAGTTTTCTCTTTGTGAGGTCACCTACCAACAGTCTTCTCTGTCAGAACACTGCTAGGTAGACTTCTCTTTCCGAGGTCACTTAACAACCAGGCGGCTACTTTTTAGATCACCCAAAAAACAGTGTTCTCTCTATGAGTTCACCTACAAACCAGTCTTCTCTGACAGAGACAACCTTATAATCAAGATTCTATTTAAGAGCTGCCTTAACAAACAGCCTTCTCTGTCAGAGGTTGCCTCACAACCAGGCTTCTCCATCACATGTCACCTTAAAAACATGCTTCTCTGTCAGAGATCACCTAACAACCAAGCTTCTGTGTAAGTGGTCATGTAACAAACTGGTTTCTCTGTCAGACATCACCTAACAACAAGACTTCTCTGTCAGAAGTCATCTAACAACAAGGCGTCCACTTATTACAGATCACGTAACAGTCAGCCTTCCCTTTAAGAGGTGACCAAACCACCATGCTTGTCTGTCAGAGAGAACCTGATAACCAGGCTTCTCTCAGAGCTCGCCTAACAAACAGGTATCTCCTTATTAGATCACCCAACAACCAGTCTTCCCTTTATGAGGTCACATAACAACTAGGCTTCTCTGTAACAAGGCTTCTCTGTATGCCTCATTAGAGGTCACCGAACAACCAGGCTTCTTTATGAGGTCACCTACCAACAAGTCTTCACTGTCAGAGACTACATAACAATCAAGCTTCTCCATCAGTAGTGACCTAACAAACAGGCTTCTCTTCCAGAGGTCACGTAACAACCAGGCTTCTCTGTAAGAGCTCACCTGACAAACATGCTTCTCATTATTAGGTCACAAAACAACCATCCTTCCATTTAGGAGGTCACATAACACCCAGGCTTCTCTGTAAGAGCTCTTTAACAAACAGGTTTCTCAGTCACACATCACCTTACAAACTTCTCTGTCAGAGCTCATCTAACAACAAGCCTTCCACTGATACGATCTCCTAGAAAACAGTCTTCCCTTTAAGAGGTGACCTAAAAACCATGCTTCTCTGTCACATATAACCAGATAACCAGGCTTCTGTAAGAGCACCTAACCAACAGGCTTCTCCTTATTAGATCACCCAAAAACCAGCCTTCCCTGTATGAGGTCACGTAACAACCAGGATTCTCTGTACGCGCTCTGTATTAAACAGGTTTCTCTTTCAGACATCACCTGACAAGACTTCTCTGTGAGAAGTCATCTAACAAGAAGCCTTCCACTCATTACAGGTCACCTAACATTCAGTATTCCCTATAAGACGTGATTGAGCAACCATTCTTCTCTGTCAGAGACAACCTGATGAGCAGGCGTCTCTCTCAGATGTCACCTAACAATAGGTCTTCTCGGTCAGAGGTAACTTACCAGGCTTACCCTCATTATGGATCACATGACTACCAGGTTCCTCCTTACTGGAGATCACCTGACAACCACGCTTCTCTTTGTGAGGTCAGCAACCAACCAGTCTTCACTGTCAGAGATAATGTAACAACTTACCTTCTCTGTCAGAAGTCACCTCATCACCAGGCATCTCTTTTGGAGGTCACCTAAGCACCAGGCGTCTCTTTTGGATGTCACCTAACAACCAGTCTTCTCTTTATGAGGTCACATAACAATCAGGCTTCTCTGTAAGAGCTCTGTAACAAACAGGTTTCTCTGTCAGACATGACTTAACAAGAATTCTCTGTCAGACATCGTCTGACCACAAGCCTTCCACTCACTACAGATCACCCCACAATCAGTCTCCGATGGGAGACGTGACCTAAAAACCAAACTTCTCTCTCAGAGATAACCTGATAACCAGGCTTCTGTAAGAGCACGCCTAACCAAGGGGCTTCTCCTCATAAGATCACCCAACAACCAGTCTTCTCTTAAAGAGGTCACATAACAACAAGGCCTCTCTAGAGTCAAGCTTCACTGGAATGCTTCTTAGAGATAACCGAAGAACCAGGCTTCTCTTCACGAGGTCACCTAACAACCAGTCTTCACTGTCAGACATTACATAACAACCAACCTTATCCATCAGAAGTCACCTAAAAACCAGGCTTTTCTGTCAGAGCTCTCGTAACAAACAGGCTTCTCCTTCTTAGATCACCCAACAACCAGTTTCTCTTTATGAGGTCACATAATATCCAAGTGTTTCTCTAAGAGCTCACATAATAAACAGGCTTCTCCTTATTACAGATCACTTAACAGCAAGTTTTCTCTTTGTGAGGTCACCTACCAACAGTCTTCTCTGTCAGAACACTGCTAGGTAGACTTCTCTTTCAGAGGTCACTTAACAACCAGGCGGCTACTTTTTAGATCACCCAAAAAACAGTGTTCTCTCTATGAGTTCACCTACAAACCAGTCTTCTCTGACAGAGACAACCTTATAATCAAGATTCTATTTAAGAGCTGCCTTAACAAACAGCCTTCTCTGTCAGAGGTTGCCTCACAACCAGGCTTCTCCATCACATGTCACCTTAAAAACATGCTTCTCTGTCAGAGATCACCTAACAACCAAGCTTCTGTGTAAGTGGTCATGTAACAAACTGGTTTCTCTGTCAGACATCACCTAACAACAAGACTTCTCTGTCAGAAGTCATCTAACAACAAGGCGTCCACTTATTACAGATCACGTAACAGTCAGCCTTCCCTTTAAGAGGTGACCAAACCACCATGCTTGTCTGTCAGAGAGAACCTGATAACCAGGCTTCTCTCAGAGCTCGCCTAACAAACAGGTATCTCCTTATTAGATCACCCAACAACCAGTCTTCCCTTTATGAGGTCACATAACAACTAGGCTTCTCTGTAACAAGGCTTCTCTGTATGCCTCATTAGAGGTCACCGAACAACCAGGCTTCTTTATGAGGTCACCTACCAACAAGTCTTCACTGTCAGAGACTACATGACAATCAAGCTTCTCCATCAGTAGTGACCTAACAAACAGGCTTCTCTTCCAGAGGTCACGTAACAACCAGGCTTCTCTGTAAGAGCTCACCTGACAAACATGCTTCTCATTATTAGGTCACAAAACAACCATCCTTCCATTTAGGAGGTCACATAACACCCAGGCTTCTCTGTAAGAGCTCTTTAACAAACAGGTTTCTCAGTCACACATCACCTTACAAACTTCTCTGTCAGAGCTCATCTAACAACAAGCCTTCCACTGATACGATCTCCTAGAAAACAGTCTTCCCTTTAAGAGGTGACCTAAAAACCATGCTTCTCTGTCACATATAACCAGATAACCAGGCTTCTGTAAGAGCACCTAACCAACAGGCTTCTCCTTATTAGATCACCCAAAAACCAGCCTTCCCTGTATGAGGTCACGAAACAACCAGGATTCTCTGTACGCGCTCTGTATTAAACAGGTTTCTCTTTCAGACATCACCTGACAAGACTTCTCTGTGAGTAGTCATCTAACAAGAAGCCTTCCACTCATTACAGGTCACCTAACATTCAGTATTCCCTATAAGACGTGATTGAGCAACCATTCTTCTCTGTCAGAGACAACCTGATGAGCAGGCGTCTCTCTCAGATGTCACCTAACAATAGGTCTTCTCGGTCAGAGGTAACCTACCAGGCTTACCCTCATTATGGATCACATGACTACCAGGTTCCTCCTTACTGGAGATCACCTGACAACCACGCTTCTCTTTGTGAGGTCAGCAACCAACCAGTCTTCACTGTCAGAGATAATGTAACAACTTACCTTCTCTGTCAGAAGTCACCTCATCACCAGGCATCTCTTTTGGAGGTCACCTAAGCACCAGGCGTCTCTTTTGGATGTCACCTAACAACCAGTCTTCTCTTTATGAGGTCACATAACAATCAGGCTTCTCTGTAAGAGCTCTGTAACAAACAGGTTTCTCTGTCAGACATGACTTAACAAGAATTCTCTGTCAGACATCGTCTGACCACAAGCCTTCCAGTGACTACAGATCACCCAACAATAAGTCTCCGATGGGAGACGTGACCTAAAAACCAAACTTCTCTCTCAGAGATAACCTGATAACCAGGCTTCTGTAAGAGCACGCCTAACCAAGGGGCTTCTCCTCATAAGATCACCCAACAACCAGTCTTCTCTTAAAGAGGTCACATAACAACAAGGCCTCTCTAGAGTCAAGCTTCACTGGAATGCTTCTTAGAGATAACCGAAGAACCAGGCTTCTCTTCACGAGGTCACCTAACAACCAGTCTTCACTGTCAGACATTACATAACAACCAACCTTATCCATCAGAAGTCACCTAAAAACCAGGCTTTTCTGTCAGAGCTCTCGTAACAAACAGGCTTCTCCTTCTTAGATCACCCAACAACCAGTTTCTCTTTATGAGGTCACATAATATCCAAGTGTTTCTCTAAGAGCTCACATAATAAACAGGCTTCTCCTTATTACAGATCACTTAACAGCAAGTTTTCTCTTTGTGAGGTCACCTACCAACAGTCTTCTCTGTCAGAACACTGCTAGGTAGACTTCTCTTTCAGAGGTCACTTAACCAGGCGGCTACTTTTTAGATCACCCGAAAAACAGTGTTCTCTCTATGAGTTCACCTACAAACCAGTCTTCTCTGACAGAGACAACCTTATAATCAAGATTCTATTTAAGAGCTGCCTTAACAAACAGCCTTCTCTGTCAGAGGTTGCCTCACAACCAGGCTTCTCCATCACATGTCACCTTAAAAACATGCTTCTCTGTCAGAGATCACCTAACAACCAAGCTTCTGTGTAAGTGGTCATGTAACAAACTGGTTTCTCTGTCAGACATCACCTAACAACAAGACTTCTCTGTCAGAAGTCATCTAACAACAAGGCGTCCACTTATTACAGATCACGTAACAGTCAGCCTTCCCTTTAAGAGGTGACCAAACCACCATGCTTGTCTGTCAGAGAGAACCTGATAACCAGGCTTCTCTCAGAGCTCGCCTAACAAACAGGTATCTCCTTATTAGATCACCCAACAACCAGTCTTCCCTTTATGAGGTCACATAACAACTAGGCTTCTCTGTAACAAGGCTTCTCTGTATGCCTCATTAGAGGTCACCGAACAACAAGGCTTCTTTATGAGGTCACCTACCAACAAGTCTTCACTGTCAGAGACTACATGACAATCAAGCTTCTCCATCAGTAGTGACCTAACAAACAGGCTTCTCTTCCAGAGGTCACGTAACAACCAGGCTTCTCTGTAAGAGCTCACCTGACAAACATGCTTCTCATTATTAGGTCACAAAACAACCATCCTTCCATTTATGAGGTCACATAACACCCAGGCTTCTCTGTAAGAGCTCTTTAACAAACAGGTTTCTCAGTCACACATCACCTTACAAACTTCTCTGTCAGAGCTCATCTAACAACAAGCCTTCCACTGATACGATCTCCTAGAAAACAGTCTTCCCTTTAAGAGGTGACCTAAAAACCATGCTTCTCTGTCACATATAACCAGATAACCAGGCTTCTGTAAGAGCACCTAACCAACAGGCTTCTCCTTATTAGATCACCCAAAAACCAGCCTTCCCTGTATGAGGTCACGTAACAACCAGGATTCTCTGTACGCGCTCTGTATTAAACAGGTTTCTCTTTCAGACATCACCTGACAAGACTTCTCTGTGAGAAGTCATCTAACAAGAAGCCTTCCACTCATTACAGGTCACCTAACATTCAGTATTCCCTATAAGACGTGATTGAGCAACCATTCTTCTCTGTCAGAGACAACCTGATGAGCAGGCGTCTCTCTCAGATGTCACCTAACAATAGGTCTTCTCGGTCAGAGGTAACCTACCAGGCTTACCCTCATTATGGATCACATGACTACCAGGTTCCTCCTTACTGGAGATCACCTGACAACCACGCTTCTCTTTGTGAGGTCAGCAACCAACCAGTCTTCACTGTCAGAGATAATGTAACAACTTACCTTCTCTGTCAGAAGTCACCTCATCACCAGGCATCTCTTTTGGAGGTCACCTAAGCACCAGGCTTCTCTTTTGGATGTCACCTAACAACCAGTCTTCTCTTTATGAGGTCACATAACAATCAGGCTTCTCTGTAAGAGCTCTGTAACAAACAGGTTTCTCTGTCAGACATGACTTAACAAGAATTCTCTGTCAGACATCGTCTGACCACAAGCCTTCCAGTGACTACAGATCACCCAACAATAAGTCTCCGATGGGAGACGTGACCTAAAAACCAAACTTCTCTCTCAGAGATAACCTGATAACCAGGCTTCTGTAAGAGCACGCCTAACCAAGGGGCTTCTCCTCATAAGATCACCCAACAACCAGTCTTCTCTTAAAGAGGTCACATAACAACAAGGCCTCTCTAGAGTCAAGCTTCACTGGAATGCTTCTTAGAGATAACCGAAGAACCAGGCTTCTCTTCACGAGGTCACCTAACAACCAGTCTTCACTGTCAGACATTACATAACAACCAACCTTATCCATCAGAAGTCACCTAAAAACCAGGCTTTTCTGTCAGAGCTCTCGTAACAAACAGGCTTCTCCTTCTTAGATCACCCAACAACCAGTTTCTCTTTATGAGGTCACATAATATCCAAGTGTTTCTCTAAGAGCTCACATAATAAACAGGCTTCTCCTTATTACAGATCACTTAACAGCAAGTTTTCTCTTTGTGAGGTCACCTACCAACAGTCTTCTCTGTCAGAACACTGCTAGGTAGACTTCTCTTTCAGAGGTCACTTAACCAGGCGGCTACTTTTTAGATCACCCGAAAAACAGTGTTCTATGAGTTCACCTACAAACCAGTCTTCTCTGACAGAGACAACCTTATAATCAAGATTCTATTTAAGAGCTGCCTTAACAAACAGCCTTCTCTGTCAGAGGTTGCCTCACAACCAGGCTTCTCCATCACATGTCACCTTAAAAACATGCTTCTCTGTCAGAGATCACCTAACAACCAAGCTTCTGTGTAAGTGGTCATGTAACAAACTGGTTTCTCTGTCAGACATCACCTAACAACAAGACTTCTCTGTCAGAAGTCATCTAACAACAAGGCGTCCACTTATTACAGATCACGTAACAGTCAGCCTTCCCTTTAAGAGGTGACCAAACCACCATGCTTGTCTGTCAGAGAGAACCTGATAACCAGGCTTCTCTCAGAGCTCGCCTAACAAACAGGTATCTCCTTATTAGATCACCCAACAACCAGTCTTCCCTTTATGAGGTCACATAACAACTAGGCTTCTCTGTAACAAGGCTTCTCTGTATGCCTCATTAGAGGTCACCGAACAACCAGGCTTCTTTATGAGGTCACCTACCAACAAGTCTTCACTGTCAGAGACTACATAACAATCAAGCTTCTCCATCAGTAGTGACCTAACAAACAGGCTTCTCTTCCAGAGGTCACGTAACAACCAGGCTTCTCTGTAAGAGCTCACCTGACAAACATGCTTCTCATTATTAGGTCACAAAACAACCATCCTTCCATTTATGAGGTCACATAACACCCAGGCTTCTCTGTAAGAGCTCTTTAACAAACAGGTTTCTCAGTCACACATCACCTTACAAACTTCTCTGTCAGAGCTCATCTAACAACAAGCCTTCCACTGATACGATCTCCTAGAAAACAGTCTTCCCTTTAAGAGGTGACCTAAAAACCATGCTTCTCTGTCACATATAACCAGATAACCAGGATTCTGTAAGAGCACCTAACCAACAGGCTTCTCCTTATTAGATCACCCAAAAACCAGCCTTCCCTGTATGAGGTCACGTAACAACCAGGATTCTCTGTACGCGCTCTGTATTAAACAGGTTTCTCTTTCAGACATCACCTGACAAGACTTCTCTGTGAGAAGTCATCTAACAAGAAGCCTTCCACTCATTACAGGTCACCTAACATTCAGTATTCCCTATAAGACGTGATTGAGCAACCATTCTTCTCTGTCAGAGACAACCTGATGAGCAGGCGTCTCTCTCAGATGTCACCTAACAATAGGTCTTCTCGGTCAGAGGTAACCTACCAGGCTTACCCTCATTATGGATCACATGACTACCAGGTTCCTCCTTACTGGAGATCACCTGACAACCACGCTTCTCTTTGTGAGGTCAGCAACCAACCAGTCTTCACTGTCAGAGATAATGTAACAACTTACCTTCTCTGTCAGAAGTCACCTCATCACCAGGCATCTCTTTTGGAGGTCACCTAAGCACCAGGCGTCTCTTTTGGATGTCACCTAACAACAGTCTTCTCTTTATGAGGTCACATAACAATCAGGCTTCTCTGTAAGAGCTCTGTAACAAACAGGTTTCTCTGTCAGACATGACTTAACAAGAATTCTCTGTCAGACATCGTCTGACCACAAGCCTTCCACTCACTACAGATCACCCCACAATCAGTCTCCGATGGGAGACGTGACCTAAAAACCAAACTTCTCTCTCAGAGATAACCTGATAACCAGGCTTCTGTAAGAGCACGCCTAACCAAGGGGCTTCTCCTCATAAGATCACCCAACAACCAGTCTTCTCTTAAAGAGGTCACATAACAACAAGGCCTCTCTAGAGTCAAGCTTCACTGGAATGCTTCTTAGAGATAACCGAAGAACCAGGCTTCTCTTCACGAGGTCACCTAACAACCAGTCTTCACTGTCAGACATTACATAACAACCAACCTTATCCATCAGAAGTCACCTAAAAACCAGGCTTTTCTGTCAGAGCTCTCGTAACAAACAGGCTTCTCCTTCTTAGATCACCCAACAACCAGTTTCTCTTTATGAGGTCACATAATATCCAAGTGTTTCTCTAAGAGCTCACATAATAAACAGGCTTCTCCTTATTACAGATCACTTAACAGCAAGTTTTCTCTTTGTGAGGTCACCTACCAACAGTCTTCTCTGTCAGAACACTGCTAGGTAGACTTCTCTTTCCGAGGTCACTTAACAACCAGGCGGCTACTTTTTAGATCACCCAAAAAACAGTGTTCTCTCTATGAGTTCACCTACAAACCAGTCTTCTCTGACAGAGACAACCTTATAATCAAGATTCTATTTAAGAGCTGCCTTAACAAACAGCCTTCTCTGTCAGAGGTTGCCTCACAACCAGGCTTCTCCATCACATGTCACCTTAAAAACATGCTTCTCTGTCAGAGATCACCTAACAACCAAGCTTCTGTGTAAGTGGTCATGTAACAAACTGGTTTCTCTGTCAGACATCACCTAACAACAAGACTTCTCTGTCAGAAGTCATCTAACAACAAGGCGTCCACTTATTACAGATCACGTAACAGTCAGCCTTCCCTTTAAGAGGTGACCAAACCACCATGCTTGTCTGTCAGAGAGAACCTGATAACCAGGCTTCTCTCAGAGCTCGCCTAACAAACAGGTATCTCCTTATTAGATCACCCAACAACCAGTCTTCCCTTTATGAGGTCACATAACAACTAGGCTTCTCTGTAACAAGGCTTCTCTGTATGCCTCATTAGAGGTCACCGAACAACCAGGCTTCTTTATGAGGTCACCTACCAACAAGTCTTCACTGTCAGAGACTACATAACAATCAAGCTTCTCCATCAGTAGTGACCTAACAAACAGGCTTCTCTTCCAGAGGTCACGTAACAACCAGGCTTCTCTGTAAGAGCTCACCTGACAAACATGCTTCTCATTATTAGGTCACAAAACAACCATCCTTCCATTTAGGAGGTCACATAACACCCAGGCTTCTCTGTAAGAGCTCTTTAACAAACAGGTTTCTCAGTCACACATCACCTTACAAACTTCTCTGTCAGAGCTCATCTAACAACAAGCCTTCCACTGATACGATCTCCTAGAAAACAGTCTTCCCTTTAAGAGGTGACCTAAAAACCATGCTTCTCTGTCACATATAACCAGATAACCAGGCTTCTGTAAGAGCACCTAACCAACAGGCTTCTCCTTATTAGATCACCCAAAAACCAGCCTTCCCTGTATGAGGTCACGTAACAACCAGGATTCTCTGTACGCGCTCTGTATTAAACAGGTTTCTCTTTCAGACATCACCTGACAAGACTTCTGTGTGAGAAGTCATCTAACAAGAAGCCTTCCACTCATTACAGGTCACCTAACATTCAGTATTCCCTATAAGACGTGATTGAGGAACCATTCTTCTCTGTCAGAGACAACCTGATGAGCAGGCGTCTCTCTCAGATGTCACCTAACAATAGGTCTTCTCGGTCAGAGGTAACCTACCAGGCTTACCCTCATTATGGATCACATGACTACCAGGTTCCTCCTTACTGGAGATCACCTGACAACCACGCTTCTCTTTGTGAGGTCAGCAACCAACCAGTCTTCACTGTCAGAGATAATGTAACAACTTACCTTCTCTGTCAGAAGTCACCTCATCACCAGGCATCTCTTTTGGAGGTCACCTAAGCACCAGGCGTCTCTTTTGGATGTCACCTAACAACCAGTCTTCTCTTTATGAGGTCACATAACAATCAGGCTTCTCTGTAAGAGCTCTGTAACAAACAGGTTTCTCTGTCAGACATGACTTAACAAGAATTCTCTGTCAGACATCGTCTGACCACAAGCCTTCCAGTGACTACAGATCACCCAACAATAAGTCTCCGATGGG